>NC_059200.1:19422123-19477123 GCF_020615455.1 Coregonus clupeaformis | reverse complement strand
TCCTTATGGGTCCTGGTCAAAAGTAGTGCACTAAATAGGGAATAGGGTGCCACTTGAGACACTGACCCAGTCAGGTCAATGGAGGGTTGATGACATGTTAACTGGGTCTGTTTAAAGCTCAGAGGTCACCTCTGAGTGACACCTCTTACCCAGCTTACCTGTAGAAGTACCTTTACCTCAGCAACTAGACGTTCAGCTACAGATGGAATTACATCAGATGGTTGGGTTTTACCTGCTAGCTCCTGTCCTGTCACCAACCGGCTGCAGACACTTTGACTCTTCTGTGTTGTCATCTGTCAGTTAAACCTGGGAGTTATAGACAATGAATCGGACATTTCTATGGTCATATATGCTGGTCCAGAGATGGAGTCAAGACCAGAACTCTCTAGACCGAGACCAAGACCACAAGATCAAGACTCCATCTCTGGCGTTGTCCTGTCCACAGATCCCTTTATCTTAAAATGTTCTTCTTCTGTCTTCTCTGTGTGTCTCTACAGAAGTTCCCGGAGCTGAAGTTTAAGTATGTGGAGGAGGATCAGCCTGAAGACTTCTTCATTCCTTACGTGTGGTCCCTGGTCTTTAACTCTGGAGTGGGCCTTCACTGGAGCCCTACAAACATACAACTCTTCAGCATGGACTCTGGCTGAGGGGGTGTTCACGTTGAGGGGGTGTTCACGTTGAGGGGGTGTTCACGCTGAGGGGGTGTTCACGTTGAAGGGGGGGTTGACGCTGAGTGGGGGTTGACGCTGAGGGGGGTTGACACTGAGGGGGGTTTGGCGCTGAGGGGGGGTTGGCTCTGAATAGGGGGGTTGATGCTGAGGGGGGGGTTGACACTGAGGGGGTTGACGCTGAGGGGGGTTGGCTCTGAATAGGGGGTTGATGCTGAGGGGGGGTTGGCGCTGAGGGGGGGTTGACGCTGAATAGGGGGTTGATGCTGAGGGGGGTTGGCTCTGAATAGGGGGTTGATGCTGAGGGGGGTTGGCGCTGAGGGGGGTTGACGCTGAGGGGGGTTGACGCTGAGGGGGGTTGGCTCTGAGTAGGGGGTTGGCTCTGAATAGGGGGTTGATGCTGAGGGGGGTTGGCGCTGACGGGGGGTTGACGCTGAATAGGGGGTTGATGCTGAGGGGGGTTGGCTCTGAATAGGGGGGTTGATTCTGAGGGGGGGGTTGGCGCTGAGGGGGGTTGACGCTGAGTGGGGGTTGGCTCTGCAGGGGTGTTGACGCTGCGGGGGTGTTGACGCTGAGTGGGGGGTTGACGCTGAGTGGGGGGTTGACGCTGAGGGGGGGGGTTGACGCTGAGGGGGTTGGCTCTGCAGGGGTGTTGACGCTGCGGGGGTGTTGACCCTGAGGGGGGGTTGACGCTGAGGAGGGGTTGACGCTGAGGAGGGATTGACACTGGGGTGGGTTGACGCTGCGGGAGGGTTGACAATGAGAGTTGGAGGGGTGTTGATGCTGAGGTGGTGAGGGGGTGTTGACGCTGAGGGGGTGTTCACGTTTGTGTGTGTGTGCGAGTCTGTTTATTTGTGTGTGTGTGTGCGCGCTGCTTTGGAAGTGCCTGTACCCCCACAGACAGATCCCTGGGTTACTATTGCATGTTGGACACCTGTTCTACTTCCCATTCATATCAGAGTCTTCTCTCCTGTGCTTCCACAGCCTGGTTATGTATCTTGGTACACCATTTGATTTGATTTGATTTTGATTGTGAGCTCAGCATCGGTCTGGTTTTAGCAGGTTCAGCTCTACACCTCAACAGCAGCACTGAATATAAGGGATGGTACTCTTGACTGAGACACTACAGTTTTGGTCCTCAGTCGCTCTCTGGTTTTCTCAGGTTTTTCCTCCCCTAAAACTGCCCGCGATTTAATTGGGTTAGCTTAAAAAAACGTTATTTCTTTTTAAAGTGAGGTAGTTATGGTTCAAGGTTGAAAAAAGGTCAGATAATTTAGAACACCTGAGGACAGGACAGTTGATGACAGTTGATGACAGTTGGTGACAGCCTAAAGGTGTCCGTATGATACTTGTCGCTGTAGCCTGATCCCAGATCTGATCACAAACACATTCTGGGACCAGGCTTTTGTCACTGTCCTCACTCCTGTCTTTACCACAGTAATCAGTTACTTTCAGTAGGTTTAAACAGGGGTCCTCATGTTCAATCAGTTCGAATTTTCAGTCAGTTGACCCAATGTCATTTTGTGCACAATCATGTTTTTTTGTTTATTTGCATGTTTTATGTGATTTGTTTTTTTATGAATGTATTTATTTTCATGTGTGGATTTGGATATTTGCCCCCACTAAAACATAAACAACAACAATCAACAGCACCAACATGATAAACATAAATCAAACGTTTTTGGTTTTTTAACTACCTTATTTAGTTGACGTTATGTAGTTGTCTTAATGTCAATATAGGACGACAACAACAGCTGACAGTTTTGCAAATTCAAAGTTGAATTTAGGAAGCATAATTATTATCTATAGAACAATAACTCTAAACTGTATAGGTTGTGTCATGTTTATTTAGTCCCAAATGGCACCCTATTCCCTATATAGTGCACTGGTTTTGACCAGAGACTTATAGGCCCTAGTAGTAGTGCACTGTATAGGGAATAGGGTGCCATTTGAGATGAAAGCCCAATGTTGTACAGATCAGAGAATGCATATATATTCTTTTATAGACAAATATACAAACGCATGTTTGTTGCTTTTCCCAAACGTTCTATCGTATCAATCTGAAGGGAAGATGTTCCTTATGAGTGTCCCAAATGGCACCCTATTCCCTATATAGTGCACTACTAGGGCCTATAGTGCTCTGGTCAAAAGTAGTGAACTATTTATGGAATAGAGTACAATTTGGGACGCTGACAAAGTCACTTTGAAAATGTTCTGTTCTGCGTAAACTAAACTGACAAGTATATTTAGAATATATTTATGTATGCATCAGCATAAACATGACATGCATAATAAAACATGATTGAAAGACAACTGCGTGTGTGTGTGTGGGGGGGGGGGACGGACTGGGCTGGCTGGCTGGCTGGCTGACCCGACCCTATAGGCAGACCTGCTGTCACCTGTAGGATCCATTGTTTTAAATAAACATCACTGTTACACAACTACACAGGAAAAGATGGGGTGCCTCCCAATCATCTCTCCTTTCTGAAGTGTGCACTCATTCACTACTCCACATACATTTAAAACCGTTGGATTGGTGAAGGCATTGACCAGAGGGAGTTTCCATATACCAGTTATTCCCTTTAGGGAGGTGAAGAAGTGCTATTGGGATGCACCCAAAGATTTCCTCTCTCCTTGTATTAGCTAAGTAACAAGAGTCTTCTCTGTAGTGAATTAGTGGGTGAAGTGTTTGAGAAGCGCTCTCTTCGTGAAAGCGTTATATTTTATTTATTTGTGGTTGTTATGACAGTTGTTTTTAGCTGAAAAAGAAGAATGGATTAAACTTAAATCCTGCTGTTTTTGAACAAGTCAGTGATTTCTGGAATGTTCACTCAGGTAACGACAACTACTTATCACCTCCCCTCCACCCATACTCTCTCTATACTTCAAATGAAATAGTTATCTTTATCTCTTGTGTAAACCGACACAAATAAAAATAAACACCTGTTGTGAAATGGATGCAAGATTTTCATTTACTTCTCAGAAGATGATGATGATGGATTGGTACAGATGTAGAGTACATTTGTATCTTTGGTTTCCTCTTGCATTGACAAAATAGTATTTTCTATAAGGAGGTGAGAGTATTTTCTATAAGGAGGTGAAATAGTATTTTCTATAAGGAGATTAAATGGAAGCATGAAACCACTTAGGTTGCTGGAGTTAACAGTACAATGTGATGCTGTTTGTGTCTGTGCTATTGAAGGGAATTTCAAGGATTTTCCCTCTATATTCTATTGATTTTCATGGCAAAAAATACATTTTCCTTTCTCAAGAGCAATAATAATTGAAGTAATTTTTTTATTTGTATTTTATTGCCAGTTTTTAGACAGTTGATGGTCATAACAGGTACTAACAGTGATGTAACATTTCAACTCCATTTCTGGGTTGGTTGCTCCAAAGCCTGTTACTAACGGTAGGTACAGTTGAAGTCGGAAGTTTACATGCACCTTAGCCAAATACATTTAAACTCAGTTTTTAATTTTAATCCTAGTAAAGATTCCCTGTCTTAGGTCAGTTAGGATCACCTCTTTATTTTAAGAATGTGAAATGTCAGAATAATAGTAGAGAGAATTATTTACTTCAGCTTTTATTTCTTTCATCACATTCCCAGTGGGTCAGAAGTTTACATACACTCAATTAGTATTTGGTAGCATTGCCTTTAAATTGTTTAACTTGGGTTAAACTTTTCGGGTAGCATTCCACACGCTTCCCACAATAAGTTGGGTGAATGTTGGCCCATTCCTCCTGACAGAGCTGGTGTAACTGAGTCAGGTTTGTAGGCCTCCTTGCTCGCTTTTTCAGTTCTGCCCACAAATGTTCTATAGGATTGAGGTCAGGGCTTTGTGATGGCCACTCCAATACCTTGACTTTGTTGTCCTTAAGCCATTTTGCCACAACTTTGGAAGTATGCTTGGGGTCATTGTCCATTTGGAAGACCCATTTGCGACCAAGCTTTAACTTCCTGACTGATGTCTTGAGATGTTGCTTCAATATCCACATAATTTCCTTCGTCATGATGCCATCTATTTTGTGAAGTGCACCAGTACCTCCTGCAGCAAAGCACCCCCACAGTATGATGCTGCCACCCCCGTGCTTCACGGTTGGGATGGTGTTCTTCGGCTTGCAAGCACCCCCTTTTTCCTGTAAACATAACGATGGTCATTATGGCCAAACAGTTCTATTTTTGTTTCATCAGACCAGAGGACATTTCTCCAAAAAGTAAAATCTTTGTCCCCATGTGCAGTTGCAAACCGTAGTCTGGCTTTTTTATGGCGGTTTTGGAGCAGTGGCTTCTTCCTTGCTGAGCGGCCTTTCAGGTTATGTCGATATAGGACTAGTTTTACTGTGGATATAGATACTTTTGTACCTGTTTCCTCCAGCATCTTCACAAGGTCCTTTGCTGTTGTTCTGGGATTGATTTGCACTTTTCGCACCAAAGTACGTTAATCTCTAGGAGACAGAACGCGTCTCCTTCCTAAGCGGTATGATGGCTGCATGGTCCCATGGTGTTTGTACTTGCGTACTATTGTTTGTACAGATGAATGTGGCACCTTCAGGCGTTTGGAAATTGCTCCCAAGGATGAACCAGACTTGAAAAGGTCTACAATATTTTTTCTGAGGTCTTGGCTGATTTCTTTTGATTTACCCATGATGTCAAGCAAAGAGGCACTGAGTTTGAAGGTAGGCCTTGAAATACATCCAAAGGTACACCTCCAATTGACTCAAATGATGTCAATTAGCCTATCAGAAGCTTCTAAAGCCATGACATCATTTTCTGGAATTTTCCAAGCTGTTTAAAGGCACAGTCAACTTAGTGTATGTAAACTTCTGACCCACTGGAGTTGTGATAGTGAATTATAAGTTAAATAATCTGTCTGTAAATAATTGTTGGAAAAATTACTTGTGCCATGCACAAAGTAGATGTCCTAACCGACTTGCCAAAACTATAGTTTGTTAACAAGACATTTGTGGAGTGGTTGAAAAACAAGTTTTAATGACTCCAACCTATGTGTATGTGAACTTCCGACTTCAACTGTATATAGTCAATCTCTGGTTGCTTTTTTATAAGATAAAATCACTGCGAGAAATGTTATATTTTCAATGTCCTTTTTTTATGAAAATAATTTCCCTAAAAGTTGTATGAAAAAAAAAAAACACTGCAATATTTTACTCTTCGTAGTAAAGATCCCTCTTTGCAACATCGCAAAAGCAATCAGCCAAGGCATCTTAAAAGGTATAAAAGCTATATGCCCTTCCACATGCTGGTGTGAACAAGACTTCCTGACCACAGAACTAACAACCTGCCTCTCCTTCCCCTCGGGACAGACCTGGCTACAGTTTTACAATCTGACAGTCTGTCACAGTGTTATTCTCAAATGGAATCTTCTCAACTTCAAATCAAGGTGTTGAATACATAGCCTACTGGTTTCCAAAATCCATGCAGTGTTATTTTATCAAATTAGGTAATGGCTATTAAGTACATGTAACCCTAAGCTGGCCTTTCTCTTTGTGTTAAGCCTAAAGAGAGAAATTACTGCTTTTTTTTTTTTTTTACAACACGCTTTAATGTCATATAATGCCATAAAACTGGGGTTCAGAGTTCAATTCTTTATCATAAATCCTTTGGAGCCTTAACATCTCTCTCCTAGCCTCTAGATGAGCCCTTTCTCTCTCGCTCGCGTGCTCCCTCCCTCCTTCCCTCCCTCTCTCCTTCCCTCCCTCCCTCCCTCTCATTCTCTCTCCCTTTTCATTTTCTCAATTCATTTAATTTCAAAGGGCTTTATTGGCATGGGAAACATGTTTACATTGCCAAAGCAAATGTCTGTCATGTCCATCTCCTCTCTTTCCCTCTCTGCCTCTGTAAAATACAATGTTATAATAATGTTATAAAGGTCTTCAACATTAGTACATGTATTATAAGACAGTGTAAAACAGTCTGATTTATGTCTAGAAGGTTAGTCCCTCCCATGACCCCATGCATTCGATCCCCGGGACCACCCATACGTAAAAATGTATGCACACATGACTGTAAGTCGCTTTGGATAAAAGCGTCTGCTAAATGGCATATTATTATTATTATTATGCTGTAAGTCTATGAAGTTTGCTCCACAATGTAAAGGCTGTGTCTGAAATGGCCCTATTCACTATGTAGTGCACCATTTCGGCGCAGATACTGATAAATCAAGATGACCTTTGACTTCCTGTGACCTCATGCAGACAGACATGCTGGGTCTCCAGACTGCTGATCTAGTAGATCACTCATAGTAGATCATTCACAGACCGACAGTTCAAGTGTTGGCTAATGGTAAGGCTACAACTGGCTTTGCAGTGTTGGCTAATGGACAAGGCTAGGACTAGCTTTGCAGTGTTGGCTAATGGACAAGGCTAGGACTATCTTTGCAGTGTTGGCTAATGGACAAGGCTAGGACTTGCTTTGCAGTGTTGGCTAATGGACAAGGCTAGGACTTGCTTTGCAGTGTTGGCTAATGGACAAGGCTAGGACTGGCTTTGCAGTGTTGGCTAATGGACAAGGCTAGGACTAGCTTTTCCCATTTAGGTCAGCTTTACAGATGACCTCTCTCTGTCTCTCTCGAGCTCTCTTTCAGATGAGTGATGGTCAATACATTTTAACATGTAAATTCATTTACTGTAATGTTCTATACATGCAAATATTTTTTAGTTTTTTTAATGATATATTGAACTGGGTATATAGCACATTTAACTATACACATAATCTCACAGCAAGTCTTGTGATGTGTGGAATTCCCCTGTGCTTATTATGCATGCAATTCTGCCTTTAAAATAAAAGTGTATTAACTGTGATATGGTTGGTTAGATGATGTTGATGTATGCGATTTCCATTGCATTCCTTCTGTAGTGCTTATGTAATCTAATATAGAAGACTTCTTTAAGCAAATCTGGCAGTCGAGTGTGCAAGAACATGCAACATTGCTGTGGTGGAAAAAGTACCCAATTGTCATACTTGAGTAAAAGTAAAGATACCTTAATAGAAAATGACTGAAGTAAAAGTGAAAGTCACACAGTAAAAATCTACTTGAGTAAAAATCTAAAAGTATTTGGTTTTAAATATACTTCAGTATCAAAAGTAAATGTAATTGCTAAAGTATACTTAAGTATCAAAAGTAAAAGTATAAATCATTTAAAGTTCCTTATATTAAGCAAACCAGATGGCCCCATTTTCTATATTTGTTATTTTTTTATGGATAGCCAGGGGCACACTCCAACACTGACTCCAACACTTATTTACAAACAAGGTATGTGATTAGTGAGGCTTCCAGATCAGAGGCAGTAGGGATGACCAGAGATGTTGTCTTGATAAGTGTGTGAATTGGACAATTTTTCTGTCCTGCTAAGCATTCAAAATGTAACAAGTAGGCTACATTTGGGTGTCAGGGAAAGTGTATGGAGTAAAAAGTACATTATTTTCTTTAGGAATGTAGTGAAGTAAAAGTTGTCCAAAATATAAAAAGTAAAGTACAGATACCCCCCAAAAAAACGACTTTAGTACTTTAAAGTATTCTTACTTAGGTACTTTACACCAATGCAACTTTGTAGCCTAGGCCTACCCTTGGTTTCCACTTGGGAATGCGGTATCTATGGAAGGTCTTTCTTTATTCTCCTTTGCTTGCAGTTTGGCTCTATCTGCTCTGAGATCAAATGATTAAACATCTCCTTTTTATAATTAAACTTTAAAGTTCGCCTAATTTATTATCACTCTTATCTGTGCAGTTGCTTGGTATAAGCATAGGTCGCCATTCATGTAGAATAAAATATTCATCACATTCTGTGCATGATTTTTCCTGTGGAATAATTTTGTTTAATTGCTTCTGCATGAAACCAGTCCAGTGTGTCAATAAATTACTTTACTAAAGGTTATCTAGACTTTTCATGGCTGAAATACATTAGTATCATGTATTTCCACTTACAACACTGTGCTGTTCACTTCCAATGCAATATTTATCTGCTTGATATTATGGATTATTGACAGTTAAAATATGTTAATGGTTATCTTTTGTATTTCAAACTGGGTTTTGTTATAAGGAAAATTAGAATATTTGCATATGTATGAATAGAAGGCAGAGAAGGCATAACATTATATTAATTAGGAGATTGGATAGGCCTATCTACATAATTTTGTTTTATCAATTCAAAATGAAAAACGACTTGATAAAATACTTCCTGCATGTAGTCAGGGGGAATCCCATTTTTTCATTACACACAGAGATAGCTTTAGCTTCCTATAAACTTGTTATGTTGTGAACAGTGGTTGGTTGCGGTGTAAATTACTTCCAGACTACATAAAAAATGTTTGCGGGCTGCTGCCGGCCGGGTTGGTTGAGCTCGAGCCCTCCTTCGGCGCCAGTGGGGAATCCGGTGGAACAATGAGACTGAGCCATTGACTGTCGGCGGCGCCTCCCATCGCGAACACAACACACACATCCCATCATCATTACCGTCATCCATCCCACTGCCTTTCCTGACTGGCACCCACATTAACATAGGACTGCTGCCTGCAGCCTCCCCTCCCCTACTGACCGCCTATAGGACACAATCAGGCTACAGCGGCCGGCATTCTTCAGTTCACTCACAGAGTCAATCAAACCTGTCTGTCTGGCGGCCACCAAGTCAGTTTAAAGGGCCAGATGTTATCATTCCTTTTGCTTGAGGTTTGTAACTTTGAGGAGGGGACTCAGGGGAGGTTGCCTACTAGTCTGTAGACTGAGGGGGGGACTCAGGGGAGGTTGCCTACTAGTCTGTAGACTGAGGGGGGACTCAGGGGAGGTTGCCTACTAGTCTGTAGACTGAGGAGGGGACTCAGGGGAGGTTGCCTACTAGTCTGTAGACTGAGGGGGGGACTCAGGGGAGGTTGCCTACTAGTCTGTAGACTGAGGGGGGACTCAGGGGAGGTTGCCTACTAGTCTGTAGACTGAGGGGGGACTCAGGGGAGGTTGCCTACTAGTCTGTAGACTGAGGAGGGGACTCAGGGGAGGTTGCCTACTAGTCTGTAGACTGAGGGGGGGGACTCAGGGGAGGTTGCCTACTAGTCTGTAGACTGAGGGGGGGACTCAGGGGAGGTTGCCTACTAGTCTGTAGACTGAGGGGGGGACTCAGGGGAGGTTGCCTACTAGTCTGTAGACTGAGGGGGGGACTCAGGGGAGGTTGCCTACTAGTCTTCTCTACTCCCTACACCTTAAAAAGCCCATTCCTCAAAGCATTTTCTTTAAATGAATGACATTAAATTATTTTGGTGAATTTGTATTAGGCCTATTTATTTTACCTCTAAACAAAATGCGTTAATTAAGATAACTTTAATCAGATGGGATGGAGCCATGTTATCAGGCAAAAATGTATCAGTGTTTCAAAAATGGCAGGAAAAGTTTAACATTTTCCCATGTAGCACCATAATAGACACGGTAGGTCCGTAACCCCCATAGTTAATGGACAATGAAACCTCTCAACCGGCGCTCCTGTCCATATGTGATCCTCTGTAGCTCAGCTGGTAGAGCACGGCGCTTGTAACGCCATGGTAGTGGGTTCGATCCCCGGGACCACCCATACACAAAAAAAATGTATGCACGCATGACTGTAAGTCGCTTTGGATAAAAGCGTCAGCTAAATGGCATATTATTATTATTGTTATTATTATATTATTATATTATTATATGATTAGCCCATGTTAATGGAGACTTGGAAGTAGGCTACGCAGACAGACTGAGAGGAGGCTACAGTGTCACTGATCTACTGTACTGTTTGGCACCAGTCACCAGTCTCTGAAGTAAACAGGGTCGACATCGACAACATAGAGATCCTATTAAATGACCTGATTCTATGGTCGGCAACTCAACTGTTGGGAATTATCAGAGCAAAAAGTGTTGTACAACATCAGTAAACGTGTCCATGATGAGTAATGTGTAGCCTAATAAACCATGTTTATTAAACACGCAGGCAACCTACATCAGAATCAGACCCTGTATTGGCTAAGTACAGTTACACACACCGAGAATTTGACTTGGCGATATGGTGCTGCTTGCAATAGACAACTTATAGAGACCGAAACAGACAGAGGAATTTACACAAGGTAACATACTGTCCATGACATACATCAGTGGGTTTCACGGGGTAATAACGTTCTTTGACCAGAGGGAGGCAATAGTTCGTTGAGCACATTCATGGGAAAAAGGTTCAGAGATGCAACTAGGTTTTCAACATCAAAGGGAAACATTATATGAATAGCCTCATAATAATAATAATAACAATAATAGTAAATATAATAATGTGGGTGTAATTATGTTGTTATTATAATATCAACACTGTTATTATAATTAGGCATTGTTTTATTGTTATTATTATCAGTGATGTTATTGTTATTATTATTATCAGTAATGTTATTATTATTAGCCTACTATTATGAACAACGTAAATCATAGTTATTCGTAACTAGGCCTAGTTCATTAATGTGATCATATGGCGCAAAACAAAAGGTAAAACAAATGTTTTGTCAAATATTACCCTGAGAGAGCGAGCAAGAGAGAGTGTTTCATTTACACAGCAAAAAAGCCATTCTAGCTCCATGTTTTTATATCCCACACAATCTTTTTTCCTTTGTAACTTTTGGAAAATGTAACTTTCCTACCCAAACGATGTCTCTGTATGTAGCCTAAGCTACTTGATCTGTTGTTTGCGCAACACAATCCTTTTTTTTTTTAAGCGACAGGGTGTCTAGACACCCACGTGACGGGGCGCGCCAATGCGCACTGGAGACACAGAGCTCAGAGAGTTAGAAAGAAAGAGAGAGAGAGCAAGAGAAGGCAAGGGCACTTAAACTATTCGCGTCATTCGCTGACGTTTTCTGAAGATCTCATCAGTTCTTTGTCGCCACTCAAATCGCTTTATTCCTCAGACTACGGAAACTTCATTCAATAAGTGGCTGGATTAATTTATAAAGGGATATTTCGACATATAATTCTGGTAAAACGGACCGTAGCCGAGGGCTCTGTGCAACTGCTCTACTAAGGCAGATTTCTGTCTGGCACTAAAGCGGCTCCAGTTTTGGATTTGCTACCTAGTTTTGGATCTGTTTAGGGGATCCTTTCGTCCTCTCGTAACGTCTAAATCTATATTGAAGATCACATCATGTGCAGACAGACATGATATTTAGAAGATAAGGGATAAAACGTAGACAACAGCCTTTGTTAAAGCCTTTTTGCAGTCGGATCAAGGATTGTGTGGATATTTTTTTTTTTTCTCTAAAGAAAACGGGACAGCTTCGTTTTTTTCCTCATGAATATATAGCCTAATTCTAGGATTTAACTAGGCTATTTACTGCCTCCAAATTCCACAGAAAACCAACTCATAACCATAAGCGTAAAATATAATATGTTACAATGTTTATCTTTCTACATAGGCTACTGAAGGAACGGAACGAATGTAGCATTTAATGTTCACTGTAGTACAACGTTTTAACATTTTCTCTATGCTGCTATATTATATATGTGTTCTATATGCTCAACATTCTTACATTGACAAAGGTTTATATTTCGATATAGCTACATATTAGTCGGACCATTATAGGTTTATAATTCCGTTAAGGTGATGGTTCATTTATCCTTACAGGGAAGGTTACTATCACGACAGGAGCCTTGATTTTTTGTTGTTGCGGGTTTTTATTTTATTTATTTTTATTTTTTATTATTAAAGACTGGCGTATGCTACAGATTTTATTTGCTTCTCAAACTCCCAGTTTCTCCATAATATTATCTCAGGCTGCTTGTCGTTGCCTGTACACGGATCCCGGAATCTTCATGATTTGCGTACATCATGCTCGTTTTTTAGCCGGGAAACCCTATTTTCGTCCCGCATGTTTAGGACCAAACGAACGGGGCTCGTCCGGCGACTCTGGAGGAGCCGTGCGCCCGTCGAGGGCGACGGGGAGGCGGATACACGAACGCATGGATCCGGGGGTTGCTGTATGGGTAAATCGACGAAGGTTGCTGGAAAAACTAGCACCGGAACGGAGGCTGAATTGAAAGCCTTGATCAACTCGATACTGAAACAAATAAAAGAGAAACAATTAGAGGGGCTCTTGCAAGCGGTCGAGTCAAAGGGGGGTGCGCGGAGCCCCTGCCTGCTCCTACCCAGCAAAGTGGACACCAAACTGGATCAGCAGTCTTATTCCCTACCCTTGCTGCTCTACAAAGTGTTTCGGTGGCCGGACCTCATGGATTGCTCGGAATTAAAAAGGCTATCTTGCTGTGAATCCTATGGGGAAATTAACCCAGAACTCGTTTGCTGCAATCCGCACCACATGAGTAGGCTTTGTGAACTCGGTAAGTTATTTATTGTTCACCCAAAAATTATAACGTGACAAAATATTTCAAAATCTGTTATTGCAAATCATAGACCAGACCTAGACTATAATTGTTACACTATTTAATATTGTGTGTGGGTAAATTGATTGGCATGTAACTTTGCCAGACACAATTACCGGTTGTGTCTATTGCAACACTATAGGTCAGACTTGGTTGGTGTGACGTTTTAGCAGCACAACTATTAGCATAATCACTATTTCCTTATTAAGGTTAGATGTGTTATTCTTCTAACTGGGAAATGGGAAATGATCCAACATTTACTTTGAATGGCCTCTCACAAATCATTCCGAACAAAGATCAAAGCAGTTGTAATTATGTCATAGCCGTATTATTATAGTAAGCGGTAGGCCTATTTTATATTATTGGTTATTATTTATTTATAGATTTGTTTGCTTTTATAAAAATGGAAAAGCTTAGCTTAGAAATAATTAAAATAGGCCTAGGCCTAGATGTTCTTATTCTATGATATTAAATGAAAGGCCTACACATGTTAAATGTATTTTCCTCAGTTCGCCCATTGTCTAATAAAAAAGCCAACGTGTTTTTTTTTTAGTTGAAAGTACATTTATTTGATTGAACTTGATCATCTTTTCATGTAAGGCTACTTGTAATAACAAAGAAGATACACAATGTTCAACTATATTTTAAATGTCCTATCCTTGACCTCCATGTATCTTGTTGTATTTGACAGTCAGTCTGGACCAAGTTAGTTTGCTTGCAGCCAGGCAGCGATTCCGATTGGAGTGTCCTGTTCTGTTCTGTCGTGAGCAAAGAGGCCCGTATCTCCCACAGCCTGAGTCGGAGCCTAGTCAGATAACCGCCTAGAGCCAGGCGCCAGGCGCCCCTTGTTTATCTCTTCGCCAGATATCAAGGCAATCGCCGCATGGCTGCCTCGCTGCCTGCCCTGCCTCCAACCCCCACTGATAATACAAACAGTTTTCCAAAAAGAATGCCAACTGTTATCATAAGTTTCATCTTCCCCCGGACGCTTTTTCTCATGCTCTGTTGTGCGCTGTTTTTTCTCTCTCTCTCTTCTGTCTATTTCTTTATTTATTTTCATTTCAGAGTCCCCCCCTCCTCCTTATTCCCGATATCCAATGGACTTTCTTAAACCACCCGGTGAGTTTTATTATTACTTTTTAAAAAGTAGTTTTTCTCTTGAATTTACATATGTTGAGGTTTTTGGTGTTTGTATTTTTTTCAGCATATGATTTTCCACAGTCATACACATAAAATCCATACAAGTTAAAATATATATATATTTTTATAGTTATTTACCATTTGTGAAAAATATAACTGTATATTATAAAATTTATAACAACGTTATTACAACAAAGTTTTTATCAACGTTATTACAACAACATTACACTTTTGCCTGGTAATTTGTAAACGCTTCTGTGAGGATACGGAAATGTTCTGTTTGATTTATGGCGCTAGTTGGGCTGAGAGAGGGCTGTCTGCCCACCAGAGCCATGCCACCCTTTAATAGAATGGCAGGTAACCAAGGCCAGGGCCCATTCCAGGCTGGCACCAGCTCTCTAGTGGTTGTCTGGGCCCATTCCAGGCTGGCACCAGCTCTCTAGTGGTTGTCTGGGCCCATTCCAGGCTGGCACCAGCTCTCTAGTGGTTGTCTGGGCCCATTCCAGGCTGGCACCAGCTCTCTAGTGGTTGTCTGGGCCCATTCCAGGCTGGCACCAGCTCTCTAGTGGTTGTCTGGGCCCATTCCAGGCTGGCACCAGCTCTCTAGTGGTTGTCTGGGCCCATTCCAGGCTGGCACCAGCTCTCTAGTGGTTGTCTGGGCCCATTCCAGGCTGGCACCAGCTCTCTAGTGGTTGTCTGGGCCCATTCCAGGCTGGCACCAGCTCTCTAGTGGTTGTCTGGGCCCATTCCAGGCTGGCACCAGCTCTCTAGTGGTTGTCTGGGCCCATTCCAGGCTGGCACCAGCTCTCTAGTGGTTGTCTGGGCCCATTCCAGGCTGGCACCAGCTCTCTAGTGGTTGTCTGGGCCCATTCCAGGCTGGCACCAGCTCTCTAGTGGTTGTCTGTCTGCACAAACTTTTGGCTGGAGGGGGTGACCTAGCAGGACAGATAAACAGTATTGGCACCAGAGGAGAGAGAGGGGAGACACACACACAGGGAGGTAACAGATACACACACATGCAGGACACACGTATGCAAGGGCCACTGTGTGATTGTGTGTGTGTGTGTGTGTGTGTGTGTGTGTGTGTGTGTGTGTGTGTGTGTGAGTGAGGGGTGGTGCTGTCTGCAGGGAGGGGAGAGAGCTTATTGGGAAATGTGGCTCACAAACACAAGGGGAAAATCAGAAAGATTTCTGGAGCCATGTTTTATCTGTTGAATTAATCTGACTGTAGATTATGGCTGAGGGTTTGGGAGTGTCACACTGCTATGTGTGTGTGTCCATGCAGGCCTGTCATTAGGTCTGTGAGCCATTTTAGAAGGAAGTCTGTTATCTCAAATATATATATAGCAGTATTTGTCTGCCAAAAAGGGAAGTTGGAAGATTAAAATGCTGTGTTTGCTGCTGTAGGCTATGATGAGTCTCATCCATGCCTCTTATGGAATTGATTCTTATGATTCTTAGTCTCTACTATGGGCAGATAGATTTCATGTGTATGTTAAACATTAGATACATATGATACATGTTGATCATCATTGAATAGATACAGAATGAAGAGAAGAGGTGAAATTAAGCGAGGACCGGTTTCTGTAGTTAGTTGAAGTGTTTCGATGGCGGCTGTGAGTCACTCCTTTATGAATCAGACAGTTTTGGGGTTTCCTGCATGACTCCGATCAGACCGCACAGAGAGAACGTCCCTGGGACGTCACAAATACCACCCTATTTCCTATATAGTACACTACTTTTGACTTTGCCTTTTTCAAAAAATAATGAACTATATAGGGAATAGGGTGGAATTTGGGACAGGCCCAACGTCCCAGGGACTTCACCGCTGGGTCTAGGCTCTGGACTGGGTCTAGGCTCTGGACTGGGTCTAGGCTCTGGACTGGGTCTAGGGTCAGGACTGGGTCTAGGCTCTGGACTGGGTCTAGGCTCTGGACTGGGTCTAGGCTCAGGACTGGGTCTAGGGTCAGGACTGGGTCTAGGCTCAGGACTGGGTCTAGGGTCAGGACTGGGTCTAGGCTCTGGACTGGGTCTAGGCTCAGGACTGGGTCTAGGGTCAGGACTGGGTCTAGGCTCAGGACTGGGTCTAGGGTCAGGACTGGGTCTAGGCTCTGGACTGGGTCTGGGCTCTGGACTGGGTCTAGGCTCTGGACTGGGTCTGGGCTCTGGACTGGGTCTAGGCTCAGGACTGGGTCAGGACTGGGTCTAGGCTCTGGACTGGGTCTGGGCTCTGGACTGGGTCTAGGGTCAGGACTGGGTCTAGGCTCTGGACTGTGTCTAGGCTCTGGACTGGGTCTAGGCTCAGGACTGGGTCTAGGGTCAGGACTGGGTCTAGGCTCTGGACTGGGTCTGGGCTCTGGACTGGGTCTAGGCTCTGGACTGGGTCTGGGCTCTGGACTGGGTCAGGACTGGGTCTAGGGTCAGGACTGGGTCAGGACTGGGTCTAGGCTCTGGACTGGGTCTGGGGTCAGGACTGGATCTAGGCTCTGGACTGGGTCTGGGCTCTGGACTAGGTCTAGGCTCAGGACTGGGTCTAGGCTCTGGACTGGGTCTAGGCTCAGGACTGGGTCTAGGCTCTGGACTGGGTCTGGACTGGGTCTGGGCTCTGGACTGGGTCTAGCTGGGTAGGAAGACATGGTTATGGAGCTTCCTGTGAGGCTTCACAAATGTCTACTACACTTCCTCTGGTCTTTTTGGAGTGCTGCTTCCACTGATCTGAACGAATGAGTCAAGTCCCAGCACACACACACACACACACACACACACACACACACACACACACACACACACACACACACACACTAGTCTCTCCTCTGGTTGTGGTGAGGAGGAAAGAAGACAGAGAGAGGGAGGAAGACTGAAAGAGAGAGGGAGGAAGCCCGTGGCAGATTGTTCCCCTACAGCAGAGAAGGAGAAAGTATCTTTCATTGAACAGAGGGAAAGAAATGAGAGGAAGTCATGTGCAGCTGTGATTCTTGGAGGGTTCAGTCTACGTTAAGACAATAGAGACTAGAGAGAGGACAGATATTAATAGGACAATGGAGTGGAGTGTGGCTGGGCTGCAGAGAGAGATTGTTTCACACACACATGAACAAGCAGACAGACACATACACACACATGCACACGCACGGACTCACACATAGAGGAGATGGACACAGAACTAGAGGAGAGGAGTCACTATATAGAACTAGAGGAGAGGAGTCACTATATAGAACTAGAGGAGAGGAGTCACTATATAGAACTAGAGGAGAGGAGTCACTATATAGAACTAGAGGAGAGGAGTCACTATATAGAACTAGAGGAGAGGAGTCACTATATAGAACTAGAGGAGAGGAGTCACTATATAGAACTAGAGGAGAGGAGTCACTATATAGAACTAGAGGAGAGGAGTCACTATATAGAACTAGAGGAGATGGTCACTATATAGAACTAGAGGAGAGGAGTCACTATATAGAACTAGAGGAGAGGAGTCACTATATAGAACTAGAGGAGAGGAGTCACTATATAGGACTAGAGGAGAGGAGTCACTATAGAACTAGAGGAGAGGAGTCACTATATAGAACTAGAGGAGAGGAGTCACTATATAGAACTAGAGGAGAGGAGTCACTATATATAACTAGAGGAGAGGAGTCAATATATAGAACTAGAGGAGAGGAGTCACTATATAGAACTAGAGGAGAGGAGTCACTATATAGAACTAGAGGAGAGGAGTCACTATATAGAACTAGAGGAGAGGAGTCACTATATAGGACTAGAGGAGAGGAGTCACTATATAGAACTAGAGGAGAGGAGTCACTATATAGAACTAGAGGAGAGGAGTCACTATATAGAACTAGAGGAGAGGAGTCACTATATAGAACTAGAGGAGAGGAGTCACTATATAGAACTAGAGGAGAGGAGTCACTATATAGAACTAGAGGAGAGGAGTCACTATATAGAACTAGAGGAGAGGAGTCACTATATAGAACTAGAGGAGATGAGTCACTATATAGAACTAGAGGAGAGGAGTCACTATATAGAACTAGAGGAGAGGAGTCACTATATAGAACTAGAGGAGATGGTCACTATATAGAACTAGAGGAGAGGAGTCACTATATAGAACTAGAGGAGAGGAGTCACTATATAGAACTAGAGGAGAGGAGTCACTATATAGAACTAGAGGAGAGGAGTCACTATATAGAACTAGAGGAGAGGAGTCACTATATAGAACTAGAGGAGAGGAGTCACTATATAGAACTAGAGGAGAGGAGTCACTATATAGAACTAGAGGAGAGGAGTCACTATATAGAACTAGAGGAGATGGTCACTATATAGAACTAGAGGAGAGGAGTCACTATATAGAACTAGAGGAGAGGAGTCACTATATAGAACTAGAGGAGAGGAGTCACTATATAGAACTAGAGGAGAGGAGTCACTATATAGAACTAGAGGAGAGGAGTCACTATATAGAACTAGAGGAGAGGAGTCACTATATATGGGGCGGCAGGTAGCTTAGTGGGTAAGAGCGTTGTGCCAGTAACCGAAAGGTCGCTGGTTCTAATCCCCAAGCCGACTAGGTGAAAAATCTGTCGATGTGCCCTTAAGCAAGGCACTTAACCCTAATTGCTCCTGTAAGTCGCTCTGGATAAGAGCGTCTGCTAAATTACTAAAAAAAAAAAAAAAAAAAAAAAAACTAGAGGAGAGGAGTCACTATATAGAACTAGAGGAGAGGAGTCACTATATAGAACTAGAGGAGAGGAGTCACTATATAGAACTCACCACAGTGATCCACTGAACACATGACCATGCTAACATCTCTGACTCCTCACCACAGTGATCCACTGAACACATGACCATGCTAACATCTCTGACTCCTCACCACAGTGATCCACTGAACACATGACCATGCTAACATCTCTGACTCCTCACCACAGTGATCCACTGAACACATGACCATGCTAACATCTCTGACTCCTCACCACAGTGATCCACTGAACACATTACCATGCTACCATCTCTGACTCCTTACCACAGTGATCCACTGAACACATGACCATGCTAACATCTCTGACTCCTCACCACAGTGATCCACTGAACACATTACCATGCTAACATCTCTGACTCCTCACCACAGTGATCCACTGAACACATGACCATGCTAACATCTCTGACTCCTCACCACAGTGATCCACTGAACACATTACCATGCTAACATCAAGTGGATTACATGGCGGTCGGGTCTTCATAGCAATGCTGTGCCTCATCACGCACAATAGGAGGAATACCCCATGGTTCCTCTCCCACAACACCTGCATATATAACACATACTGTATAAAACACATACCGTATATAACACATACCGTATATAACACATACCGTATATAACTAACACATACTGTATATAACACATACCGTATATAACACATACCGTATATAACTAACACATACCGTATATAACACATACCGTATATAACACATACCGTATATAACACATACTGTATATTATGGATGATGACAGGTATAGGTGTGTGTCTACCTGGCCTTGGGTTCTACAGTGGATGCAAACTTTGACTGCCCTGGGGTGAAGAGCATGATCTTGTAAGGCCCTTGTAAGTACCAAGGGCCAAGGGACAGACAGACAATCCTCGCTGGACCCAGGCAGGAGCTGGTCGGTCGCTGGCCAAGTTCAATAGACGTACTGACTGACTGACTACCACGTCAAGAGCACTACAGATCCGAGTGTGTGTGGACAGTTTGCCAACAGGACACGAGCAACATATGGTTAATAATCTTTTAATATTAACGAGTCAATAATAAGGGCTTAGGAGTTCATTGATGATTCCAATGTCTGAGGTTTATGATGATATGATATTATCATTCAGCGATAAAAACACCAAGGGGAGTCAGACGTATGTTTCTGTTGCTGAATGCGTAAATCTGAACAAGATAGCGTGAGAGTGTTTGTGAGAGAGAGAGAGAGACGGGAGAGAGGGAGGTTCTTTATGGAACAGGAATCAGATGTACGTGTCAGTCTGTCTCTCCACGGTCATTATCAAAGCTGCCGTGGTAAAACGCTAGTTTGTTTTAGCTCCCTGGAAAATTAATCATACAGTGTTTGAAGCTGCTGCCTGTCTCTCTTTTTGTCTCTCTCTCTCTCCCCCTCTCTCTTTTTGTCTCTCTCTCTTTCACCCCCCCTCTCTTTTTGTCTCTATCTTTCTCTTTTTGTCTCTCTTTCTCTCTCTCCCCCCCTCTCTTTTTATCTCTCCCCCTCTCTCGCTCTCTTTCTCCTCTCTCTCTCCCCCCTCTCTCTCTCCTTGTCTCTCTCTCTCTCTCCCCCTCTCTTTTTTTTGTCTCTCTCTCTCTCTCCCCCCTCTCTCTATTTTTGTCTCTCTCTCCCCCCTCTCTCTCTTTTTGTCTCTCTCTCCCCCTCTCTCTCTCTCTCTCTCTCTCTCTCTCTCTCTCTCTCTCTCTCTCTCTCTCTCCCTCTCTCTCTCTCTCTCTCTCTCCCCCTCTCTCTATTTTTGTCTCTCTCTCCCCCCTCTCTTTTTGTCTCTCTCTCCCCCCTCTCTCTTTTTGTCTCTCTTTTTGTCACTCTATTCACCTCTTTCCCACACTCTACCTCCATATTTTCTGTTTCTATCTGTTTTACACCCCCCCTTCTCTCTCTCTCTTTTTCTCTCTCACACTCTCCCTCTTTCTCCATCTCTCTCTCTGACTGGGTCTTCCAGGTCTTGGGTTTGGACGAGCTCCACCTCAGGCCTGTGGTCAGTGAACCGTGCCCAGGAAACCAGGCCTGCCTCCTGGACAGCCATGAAAGAGAGGCAGGCTGCTTCACCGTGGCCCTGCATCTCTTTAGGTTGACCACAGTACCGAGGCTGGTCCAGCTGTGAGCTAGCCTGGTCCCAGACATGTTGGTGCTGTCTTTCCAACTCCTATGGTCATTCATGAGTTGGCAAGACAGCACAAACAGATCTGGGACCAGGCTAGAATCCTGTCTGTAATTTGTAGGCAGTAATGGGGCTGTGCTCTGCTCTCAGGCTCTGGTGATGGAAGGTGTAGGACAGAGTCCGTTGACATATGTAGAATGGAATGTATCATTACTGAATACCACCCAGCCAGCCAGTCAGTCAGCCACACACAAAAGCAGAGACAGAGCACAGCCAGTCAGCTAGACACAGAGACACAGCCCAGCCAGTCAGTCAGAGACACAGACCAGCCAGTCAGTCAGAGACAGAGCATAGCCAGCCAGCCAGCCAGTCAGAGACAGAGCATAGCCAGCCAGCCAGCCAGTCAGAGACAGAGCATAGCCAGCAATAGAGTCAGTCACACAATCCTCCCTCCTCTCCTTCCCTAGCTCCCTGGTGTTTTGCAGAGTCCTTCTGATCCTAGAGAGGCGGAGACTTCACAGACTTACAGAGTCCACATATTGGAAAAGCTTCATGACTGGATCTGATGTGACAGTAGTAGTCGTCTTATAGAGGAGTAATAATACTACATAGAGGAGTTAATACAATACATAGAGGAGTTATAAACACTACATTGAGGAGTTATAAACACTACATAGAAGATCCCTCGCTGCTACATCTCCTATTGGTTGCACCACTATTAGAACACAGGGGGTTAATCTTAGCAGGGACGGGGGGAGACCGACAGAGACCGAGGGGGAGAGGGAGAAAGAGTTTCCTCTGTCGGCTAGCATGCCATTAAGAACATTTACTGTACACAGTTTTCAAGGCTGGGGCTATTTCCTGTCTCGCTCATTGTTTTGGGGTTGATGGAGTGCATCCTGCTAACCTGTATATTCCTATTAGAGACTAGCTCTGATACACTGGCTGCCTCCCAAATGGCACCCTATTCCATATGTAGTGCACTAGTTTTGACCAGGTCTGGTCAAAAGTAGTGCACTATATAGGGAATAGGTTGCCATTTTGGGACGTAACCAGGCTCTGATATGCGAAGTAGTGCTAGGCTGCAGTGGAGGCAGACATGTTTTTCAGGGCAAAGCCTATTTCCCTCCAAGCCAGGCATTTATTTATTCTGGGCCTCTCTCTGAGACATTTGGAAGAAAAAGGAAAATGTGATTGCGTTGGAAGGGTTGGTTGCTTTTACGGGGTTGGGACTGGGAGAAGTAGCAGAGCTGAGGCGCTGCTGTGTGTTTTATGTGGTGTGTTTGTGTGTCGAGACCTGCCAGGGCCTGCTGTCAGAGCCTCTGCCAGCCAGCCCCTCTCTCTACCTCTCTCTCTCTCCATCTCTCTCTCCCTCCACCAACATGGCCGCTCTAGTTGTCTCTCTGAGGACAGACTGCTGAGGATTATGGGATTAGTCGTGGCTTGTGTTGGAGGCCTTCCCCTTTAGTTCTCAGTACTATTCATACTCTTTGATGGAGGGCTGCTAAGACTTTATGTGTGGTTATCCTTCTCTCTTCTTGGTGGTATATTTGATGTAATTTCACCAGAAAGAAATGCAGTGAGGTACACTACATGGCCAAAAGCTCGTCGAACATCTCATTCCAAAATCATAAGCATTAATATGGAGTTGGTCCCCCCTTTGCTGCTATAACAGCCTCCGCTGTTCTGGGAAGGCTTTCAACTAGATGTTGGAACATTGCTGCGGGGCTTCCATTCAGCCACAATAGCATTAGTGAGGTTGGGCACTGATGTTGGGAGATTAGGCCTGGCTCGCAGTCAGCGTTCCAATTCATCCCAAAGGTGTTCGATGGAGTTGAGGTCAGGGCTCTGTGCAGGCCAGTCAAGTTCTTCCACACCGATCTCAACAAACCATTTCTGTATGGACCTCGCTTTGTGAACAGGGGCATTGTCATGCTGAAACAGGAAAGGGCCTTCCCCAAACTGTTGCCACAAGGCGTTAAGATTTCCCTTCACTGGAACCAAGGGACCTAACCCGAACCATGAAAAACAGCCTTGGACTATTATTCCTCCTCCACCAAACTTTACAGTTGGCACTTTGCATTGGGGCAGGTAGCGTCCTCCTGGCATCCGTCAAACCCAGATTAATCCGTCGGACCGCCAGATGGTGAAGCGTGATTCATCAATCCAGAGAATGCGTTTCCACTGCTCCAGAGTCCAATTGCGGCGAGCTTTACGCCACTCCAGCCGACACTTGGCATTCCGCATGGTGATCTTAGGCTTGTGTGCGGCTGCTCGACCTTCGAAACCCATTTCATTAAGCTCCCGGCGAACAGTTCTTATGCTGACGTTGCTTCCAGAGGCAGTTTGGAACTCGGTAGTGAATGTTGCAACCGAGGACAGACAATTTTTACGCGCTTCAACACTCGGCGGTCCCGTTCTGTGAGCTTGTGTAGCCTACCACTTCGCAGCTGAGCCGTTGTTGCTCCTAGACGTTTCCACTTCACAATAATAGCATTTACAGTTGACAGGGGCAGCTCTAGCAGGGCAGAAATTTGACGAATTGACTTGTTGGAAAGGTGGCATCCTATAACGGTGCCATGTTGAAAGTCACTGAGCTCTTCAGTAAGGCCATTTTACTGGCAATGTTTGTCTATGGAGATTGCATGGCTGTGTGCTCGATTCTATACACCTGTCAGCAATTGGTGTGGCTGAAATAGTCGAATCCACAAATTTGAAGGGGTGTCCACATACATTTGTATATATAGTGTAGTAGTGAGTTAGCAGGAGTGTCTGTGGATCTGTGAGGTTAGCGCTCCTGGCTAGCTGTCTGAACTGACAGAAAGACTCCCAGACCTCAGTGGTCCAGTGTGTCTTCATTTAGCCTGTGTGATTGACAGCTCTCACAGCTGCTCTCTGCTCACACTGTGGTTGGCCTCTCATTCTAACACACAGTCTTCTCTCTCTCTCTCTCTCTCTCTCTCTCTCTCTCTCTCTCTCTCTCTCTCTCTCTCTCTCTCTCTCTCTCTCTCTCTCTCTCTCTATCTCCCCTTCTCTCCCACTCCCTCCCTCTCCTTCTTTGCGTTCAGATTCTCCAGACTCAGGGCCTTCATCCACAGAGACTGGAGGAACTCCCTACTCTGCCCCTGTGGGGCTCTCAGGTAAGACGCAAGGCCATGGTTTTAATTGATCTCTCTCACTTTCTGTAGCTCTCTCTTTCTGTCTCCCACCCTCCCTCTGTCATGATGCAGTGGCTTATTCCCCTCTTCGCTGTAGGAAAATACGTTTCTAGAGATCCACAGCGCTCTTCTCTTCTCCTTCTATGTTTTGTTTGATGGAACCAAACAGAAAAACGCTGTTTGCTTTAGAGAGCGCCGTGTTGTTTGTGTGTGTGTGTGTGTGTGTGTGTGTGTGTGTGTGTGTGTGTGTTTGCGCTTTTCATGGTTTTGCCTTGGATGAGGATCTGAGAAGTTTCCGTGTGTGTGTTGATTGCGAGGCGGTAATCATGTCATCAGTGGATGAACAATGGACCGGGGCATCTAAAGCTGGATGAAGCCCTATCATTACTATATCCTCCATGGGAACTATCATTACTATATCCTCCATGGGAACTATCATTACTATATCCTCCGTGGGAACTATCATTACTATATCCTCCATGGGAACTATCATTACTATATCCTCCATGGGAACTATCATTACTATATCCTCCATGGGAACTATCATTACTATATCCTCCATGGGAACTATCATTACTATATCCTCCATGGGAACTATCATTACTATATCCTCCATGGGAACTATCATTACTATATCCTCCATGGGAACATGGAAGCTGCTAGAGGGTTGGTTAAGGTTGGCTGGTCATGGGGTTGTTCTCAACGCAATTAACTTAACTAGCAGAGGAGGTCTGCTACCTCAACCTGTGTAACTGCCTTTCTCTCTCTCTCTCTCTCTCTCTCTCTCTCTCTCTCTCTCTCTCTCTCTCTCTCTCTCTCTCTCTCTCTCTATCTCACTCTCACTCCCCCCCAAGCTCTCTCTCTCTCTCTCTCTCTCGCTCTCTCTCGCTCTCTCTCTCTCACTCCCCCCAAGCTCTCTCTCTCTCTCTCTCTCTCTCTCTCTCTCTCTCTCTCTCTCTCTCTCTCTCTCTCTCTCTCTCTCTCTCTCTCTCTCTCTCTCTCTCTCTCTCTCTCTCTCTCTCTCTCTCTCTCCACTCTCCTCTCCCCCCCCAAACTCTCTCTCTCTCTCTCCCCTCTCTCTCGCCCTCTCTCTTTCGCCCTCTCTTTCACCCCTTTATTGGCATGGGAAACATATGTTAACGTTGCCATAGCAAGTGAAGTAGATAGTAAACAAAAGTGAAATAAACAATAAATATTAACAGTAAACATTACACTCAGAAGTTCCAAAGGAATAGAGACATTTCAAATGTCATATTATGTATATATACAGTGTTGTAACAATGTGCAAATAGTTAAAGTACAAATGGGAAAATAAATAAACATAAATATGGGTTGTATTTACGCTTGTAACGCCAGGGTAGTGGGTTCGATCCCCGGGACCACCCATACACAAAAATGTATGCACGCATGACTGTAAGTCGCTTTGGATAAAAGCGTCTGCTAAATGGCATATTATTATTATTATTATTATTATTATTATTATTCTTCACTGGTTGCCCTTTTCTTGTGGCAACAGGTCACAGATCTTGCTGCTGTGATGGCACACTGTGGTATTTCACCCAGTTGTCACGATCGTCTAAGGAGGAGGACCAATGCGCAGCGTTGAAGGTGAACATATTTATATTTATTAGAGTATGATCACACGATCAAAACAACAGACGAAAACGTGATGTCTACGGTTGAACACAAACCAAATAAGAACAAGAAACCACAAACACAAAGGGAAAGATAGACAGTTTAAATATGGCTCCCAATCAGAGACAACCAGCTGACACTCGTTGCCTCTGATTGGGAGTCACTCAGGCCAACATAGAAATACAAACTAGAACATAAACAAATGAACACTCACACCCTGGCTCAACATACTAGAGTCCCCAGAGCCAGGGCGTGACAGTACCCCCTAAAGGCGCGGACTCCGACCGCGCCAACCAAATACAACAGGGGAGGACCGGGTGGGCACTCCGCCTCGGCCGGCGGATCCGGCTCGGACATGACCCCCACTCCTTCTCTAACCCCCCCAAAAGTACCCCTGGTCCGGTCTGGCCCTGCTGACCAGAGCTGAACTGAACACAGGTGGAGCGGATTGCTCTAGCTCCGGGCGTGACGCAGCACCTGACCGGTGCCGGACCCGCCACCGGTGGAACAGGCACGGGCCGTGCCGGACTGACAACGCACACCACTGGCTTGGTGTGGGGAGCAGGAGCGGGCCGAGCCGGGCTGATGTAAACGCACCACTGACTTGGTGCGGGGAGCAGGAGCGGGCCGGACCGGGCTGACGAGCGCACCACTGACTTGGTGCGGGAGCAGGAACGGGCCGTGCCGGGCTGACGACGCGCACCACTGACTTGGTGCGGGGAGCAGGAACGGGCCGGACAGGGCTGACGAAACGCACCACTGACTTGGTGCGGGGAGAAGGAATGGGCCGGACTGGGCTGGCGACGCGCACCACAGACTTGGTGCGGAGAGCAGAAACGGGCCGGACAGGGCTGACGCAACGCACCACAGACTTGGTGCGGGGAGCAGGAATGGGCCGGACTGGGCTGGCGACGCGCACCACAGACTTGGTGCGGAGAGCAGGAACGGGCCGGACAGGGCTGACGAAACGCACCACTGACTTGGTGCGGGGAGCAGGAATGGGCCGGGCCGAGCTGGCGATGCGCACCGTAGACTTGGTGCGAGTGGCAGGAACAAGCCGGACCGTACTGGGAACACACACCACTGGCCCTACGTGGGGATCAGGAACAGGCCGGACCGGACTGGCAACACACGCCAGTACCTCTCGCCGTGCCTCTACATCCTCCATCCCCTCTT
Source organism: Coregonus clupeaformis (assembly GCF_020615455.1). NCBI lineage: Eukaryota > Metazoa > Chordata > Actinopteri > Salmoniformes > Salmonidae > Coregonus > Coregonus clupeaformis. Next base: position 19,450,091 of record NC_059200.1, on the reverse strand, counting down.
CGACCAGTGGCCCCTGTAACCTGGCGGCCTCCTCTGGCAACCCGGCTGGGCACGCTCTATCGCGGCCTCCTGCTGGTCCGGCGTCGTGAGCCCCCTAAACATTTTCTGGGAGTCTCTCTTCCCCGTGGGCCAGGCCTCGATAATTCTCGCCCAACTCTCGCTCTTCTGCTTCCAATCTCCGCCATTCAGCTCCTCATTCGGCTTGACCCAGTCGAAGCTCTTCCTCCACTGTTGCCAAGTCCACCCACTCTGCTCCTCACTAGGCTGCTTGGTCCAGTTCTGGTGGTTTCTTCTGTCACGATCGTCTAAGGAGGAGGACCAATGCGCAGCGTTGAAGGTGAACATATTTATATTTATTAGAGTATGATCACACGATCAAAACAACAGACGAAAACGTGATGTCTACGGTTGAACACAAACCAAATAAGAACAAGAAACCACAAACACAAAGGGAAAGATAGACAGTTTAAATATGGCTCCCAATCAGAGACAACCAGCTGACACTCGTTGCCTCTGATTGGGAGTCACTCAGGCCAACATAGAAATACAAACTAGAACATAAACAAATGAACACTCACACCCTGGCTCAACATACTAGAGTCCCCAGAGCCAGGGCGTGACACCAGTAGATATGGTAGTTTATCAAAATTGGGTTTGTTTTTTCGATCTGTGTAATCTGAGGGAAATATGTGTCTCTAATATGGTCATACATTTGGCAGGAGGTTAGGACGTGCAGCTCAGTTTCCGCTTCATTTTGTGGGCAGTGTGCACATAGCCTGTCTTCTCTTGAGAGCCAGGTCTGCCTATGGCAGCCTTTCTGATTGCAAGGCTATGCTCACTTAGTCAAAGCTTTCCTTAAATTTGGGTCAGTCACAGTGGTCAGGTATTCTGCCACTGTGTACTCTCTGTTTAGGGCCAAATAGCATTCTAGTTTGCTCAGTTTTTTTGTTAATTCTTTCCAATGTGTGAAGTAATATATATATATTTTTCCTGATGATTTGGTTGGGTCTAATTGTGTCGCTGTCCTGGGGCTCTGGGGTCTGTTTGTGTTTGTGAACAGAGCCCCAGAACCAGCTTGCTTAAAGGACTCTTCTCTCTCTCTTTCTCTCTCTCTCTCATTACAGAGACTTTAAAGGGTTTTTCATGTTGGGCTGCTCATTCTTTTGTTTAGGAGAGGGGGAGGGAGGGCTGGAAGGGGGGAGGGAGGAAGGAGGGGGGGAGGCTCCAGATAGAGGATAGAGGCTTTTTAGATTGGGGACTGAGATTGTGAGCTAGGCTGCACTGGCTGGGCTGGCTGGGTGTATAAACAAGGAAGAAGTGCGAAGTGCAAAGTGCATCTCTCTCTATTGTGTAGAGGTTTTTAGCCTGTGGACACAGTGTGTATGAGGCAGGATAGAGGGATCATTCGTTTCTGATGGGTGTCTCCTCTCCTCTCATTCTTTGTTCCATGGTTCTTTTGTGTGTGGAATGAAAAGCCGTTCAGGAGCCAGCAGCGCCACATAAAGTCTGCAGGCATCAGGCATTAACCCAACACAGCCCCGCCTGCCTGACTCCAGCCTCTGCCTCCTGCCTGACTCCAGCCTCGGCCTCTTGCCTGACTCCAGCCTCTACCTCCTGCCTGACTCCATCCTCGGCCTCTTGCCTGACTCCAGCCTCTACCTCCTGCCTGACTCCATCTTCTACCTCCTGCCTGACTCCATTCTCTGACTCCTGCCTGACTCCAGCCCCTGCCTCCTGCCTGACTCCAGCCTCAGCCTCCTGCCTGACTCCAGCCTTTACCTCTTGCCTGACTCCTCAGTGTCTGAAGTCCTGCAGCATTAACTAAACACATTTTAGAACCCCAGTGCAAACTGTGACTGAAGTCTAACTAGCTAACTCCCTCTTTCTCCTCTCACTCCCTCCTCTTCTCCTCACCCCCTCCCCTGTTGAATGGTGCTTAGTGAGGGGAGGGAGGAAGAGAGGGAGGGAAGAGGGGGAGGGAGGGAGGGAGGGAGGGAGGGAAGGGGGGGGAGGAGGGAGGGAAGAGGGGGGGAAGAGGGAGGGAAAGAGGGAGGGAAGGAGGGAGGGAAGAGGGGGGAAGAGGGAGGGAGGGAAGAGGGATGGAAGGAAGGAGGGAAGGAGGGAAGGAGGGAGGGAAGGGGGGAAGAGGGGGGGAGGAAAGGGCCCGGGCGCCTGGAGCCAAGGATTTGATTTCTCTGGCATGGGAAGAAAACTGTGCTCCCTCCTGGGCTCTCACAAAAGAAACATGGCCCTCCCTGAGGCTCTGTGTTGACCTTTTAATTCACTCACTCTGCCCTTTTTATGTTGCTCCCCAGAGGTATTTGAAAGGGAGGGAGGTGGTACGGCTGCTATACACACATACAGTACACCTTACACTGTAAATGAAATACTTGAAACAATCAGTACAAGGGATCTGGATCTCTCTCTCTCTTTCTCTCTCTCTCTCTCTCTCTCTCTCTCTCTCTCTCTCTCTCTCTCTCTCTCTCTCTCTCTGTGATCTGATCATGGTCTGGTCTGGTCGGCTCAGGGTCAAGATTATATGTTGAGACAGACTAGTGCTCTGGTCTGGATTATTTGGTGGGAGGAAGACACACTAGTTACAATAACTGGTCTGCTCTGGATAGGATTATAATCTGGTGAGAGACCCCAACCTCATCCCTGTCCCCAGGCTTGTCCCTGTCCCCAGACTTGTCCCTGTCCCTGGCCTCGTCCCTGTCCCCGGCCTCGTCCCTGTCCCCGGCCTCATCACTGTCCCCGGCCTCGTCCCTGTCCCCGGCCTCATCACTGTCCCCAGCCTCATCCCTGTTCCCAGACTTGTCCCCGGTCTCGTCCCTGTCCCCGGCCTCATCCCTGTCCCCAGGCTCGTCCCTGTCCCCAGACTTGTCCCCGGTCTCGTCCCTGTTCCCGGCCTCATCCCTGTCCCTAGCCTCGTCCCTGTCCCCAGCCTCGTCCCTGTCCCCGGCCTCATCCCTGTCCCCAGCGTCGTCCCTGTCCCCGGCCTCGTCCCTGTCCCCAGTCTCGTCCCTGTCCCCAGTCACGTCCCTGTCCCCAGCCTCGTCCCTGTCCCCAGTCTCGTCCCTGTCCCCAGCCTCGTCCCTGTCCCCGGCCTCGTCCATTTCCCCTCTGGTCTCTCTGTCTCTCTGCTACAGTTCATCCTCCTACTCATGGTCTGTTTAGCTGTTTTGGGTTTGGTTGCATTTGTTGTGTTATTGAATGGATGTACGATGTATATATAATATAATGGATGTATTTGAGGGCCACATATATTGCAGGATTAATGGTATAGCGACTGAGTGAGACTTGTCATATTGCTGGGGTAGGAGCTGTGGGGCTGGGGTAGGAGCTGTGGGGCTGGGGTAGGAGCTGTGGGGCTGGGGTAGGAGCTGTGGGGCTGGGGTAGGAGCTGTGGGGCTGGGGTAGGAGCTGTGGTGCTGGGGTAGGAGCTGTGGGGCTGGGGTAGGAGCTGTGGGGCTGGGGTAGGAGCTGTGGGGCTGGGGTAGGAGCTGTGGGGCTGGGGTAGGAGCTGTGGTGCTGGGGTAGGAGCTGTGGGGCTGGGGTAGGAGCTGTGGTGCTGGGGTAGGAGCTGTGGGGCTAGGGGTAGGAGCTGTGGGGCTGGGGTAGGAGCTGTGGGGCTGGGGTAGGAGCTGTGGGGCTGGGGTAGGAGCTGTGGTGCTGGGGTAGGAGCTGTGGGGCTGGGGTAGGAGCTGTGGGGCTGGGGTAGGAGCTGTGGGGCTGGGGTAGGAACTGTGGGGCTGGGGTAGGAGCTGTGGGGCTGGGGTAGGAGCTGTGGGGCTGGGGTAGGAACTGTGGGGCTAGGGTAGGAGCTATGGGGTTGGTGGGGTGGAAAGGTATCTCTTGTCTCATGAGTGAGTCTGGGTTGGGGGCGCTAGGGTCAGAGTGGGAGAAGGTGTTGTATCTGAGTCCCTGTGCGTGCGAGTAGTGGTGGGGGTCGGGTTCAAAGCCGGAGGTGGCATGCCTCGTTGGTTGGTGCCGGCTTGGAGTGACCCAAGAGTGCCTGGTGTAACAGGATCCCTCTGGCTCACTGCTCTGCTGTGGTGGTGCTGAGCTGACAGGCACGCTGTGTGTGACAGGCCATGACCCACAGGGACTGGCTGACTGGCTGACTGGCTGGCTGGCTGGCTGGCTCACACACACACACACACACACACACACACACACACACACACACTGGCTGGCGGTCTACTGTCACACAGGCGCAAGCCTAACTTTCTCTCCTCAGCAGGTTAAATTGAAGTTGAAGTGTATTATTAAAATGTTAGCTAGCTGACCTCGCCACCAGCCAGCCACCCTGAACCTGCTGTGTAGCGAGCCTAACTCAGCTGTAGCCAGCCACCCTGAACCTGCTGTGTAGCGAGCCTAACTCAGCTGTAGCCAGCCACCCTGAACCTGCTGTGTAGCGCAGCCTAACTCAGCTGTAGCCAGCCACCCTGAACCTGCTGTGTAGCGAGCCTAACTCAGCTGTAGCCAGCCACCCTGAACCTGCTGTGTAGCGAGCCTAACTCAGCTGTAGCCAGCCACCCTGAACCTGCTGTGTAGCGAGCCTAACTCAGCTGTAGCCAGCCACCCTGAACCTGCTGTGTGCGAGCCTAACTCAGCTGTAGCCAGCCACCCTGAACCTGCTGTGTAGCGTAGCCTAACTCAGCTGTAGCCAGCCACCCTGAACCTGCTGTGTAGCGAGCCTAACTCAGCTGTAGCCAGCCACCCTGAACCTGCTGTGTAGCGAGCCTAACTCAGCTGTAGCCAGCCACCCTGAACCTGCTGTGTAGCGAGCCTAACTCAGCTGTGGCCAGCCACCCTGAACCTGCTGTGTAGCGGGCCTAACTCAGCTGTAGCCAGCCACCCTGAACCTGCTGTGTAGCGAGCCTAACTCAGCTGTAGCCAGCCACCCTGAACCTGCTGTGTAGCGAGCCTAACTCAGCTGTAGCCAGCCACCCTGAACCTGCTGTGTGCGAGCCTAACTCAGCTGTAGCCAGCCACCCTGAACCTGCTGTGTGCGAGCCTAACTCAGCTGTAGCCAGCCACCCTGAACCTGCTGTGTAGCGAGCCTAACTCAGCTGTAGCCAGCCACCCTGAACCTGCTGTGTAGCGAGCCTAACTCAGCTGTAGCCAGCCACCCTGAACCTGCTGTGTGGCGAGCCTAACTCAGCTGTAGCCAGCCACCCTGAACCTACTGTGTAGCGAGCCTAACTCAGCTGTAGCCAGCCACCCTGAACCTGCTGTGTGCGAGCCTAACTCAGCTGTAGCCAGCCACCCTGAACCTGCTGTGTAGCGAGCCTAACTCAGCTGTAGCCAGCCACCCTGAACCTGCTGTGTAGCGAGCCTAACTCAGCTGTAGCCAGCCACCCCTGAACCTGCTGTGTAGCGAGCCTAACTCAGCTGTAGCCAGCCACCCTGAACCTGCTGTGTAGCGAGCCTAACTCAGCTGTAGCCAGCCACCCTGAACCTGCTGTGTGCGAGCCTAACTCAGCTGTAGCCAGCCACCCTGAACCTGCTGTGTAGCGAGCCTAACTCAGCTGTAGCCAGCCACCCTGAACCTACTGTGTAGCGAGCCTAACTCAGCTGTAGCCAGCCACCCCTGAACCTGCTGTGTAGCGAGCCTAACTCAGCTGTAGCCAGCCACCCTGAACCTGCTGTGTAGCGAGCCTAACTCAGCTGTAGCCAGCCACCCTGAACCTGCTGTGTAGCGAGCCTAACTCAGCTGTAGCCAGCCACCCTGAACCTGCTGTGTAGCGAGCCTAACTCAGCTGTAGCCAGCCACCCTGAACCTGCTGTGTAGCGAGCCTAACTCAGCTGTAGCCAGCCACCCTGAACCTGCTGTGTAGCGAGCCTAACTCAGCTGTAGCCAGCCACCCTGAACCTGCTGTGTGCGAGCCTAACTCAGCTGTAGCCAGCCACCCTGAACCTGCTGTGTAGCGAGCCTAACTCAGCTGTAGCCAGCCACCCTGAACCTGCTGTGTAGCGAGCCTAACTCAGCTGTAGCCAGCCACCCTGAACCTGCTGTGTAGCGAGCCTAACTCAGCTGTAGCCAGCCACCCTGAACCTGCTGTGTAGCGAGCCTAACTCAGCTGTAGCCAGCCACCCTGAACCTGCTGTGTAGCGAGCCTAACTCAGCTGTAGCCAGCCACCCTGAACCTGCTGTGTAGCGAGCCTAACTCAGCTGCTGGTTACTTAACGTAAGGTGTAGACTTGGTGGTTCTCTGGTAAATCTTTATGGGATGTCTTCTTCTTACAAGCCTGTAGTAGCCTCTTGGTCCTACAGTATAGAAAACCTACTCAGTCTGTATCTTTCCTCTTTTTGTCTTTCCCTTCAATGTTTTAGTCTTACAGCCTACGGCCCTCCTCTCAGTTGAACACCCCATGCCACGTTCTCAGTCTCTCTCTGTGTTGTGTCAGCTAGGTCATTATTGGCCCCTTCCCCCAGCGCTCTGAGTGGAGAGGTGGTGGAACCCTCCAGACAACAGCTCTAGCAAAGCAGCCACAGTCTACAGTCCTGTCAGAGAAGGAAAGGCAGCCACGGGAAATGACCTCGTGTTTGAGGAAAAGGCAATGAACAGGGAGGAAGACGATGGTCTCCTCAGAAAGGAAAGCAAACATTGAAGAAAGTCAGTCAGTAAAAAGAAAGAGAGTTAGGCTGAACTGAACACACAGTTCATCACAATTTAGAGATCCTTGATGAATCAAATGGCAAAACGTATTGACTTCAACCTTCTCTAGCGTTTCAGTTCAATCCCCATCTTATTGTATTTCTCTCCTTTGTTTTTCTTACTTGCAGAGAGGGGAAAAGGTCAGGGTCAGAGGAGAAGCAGTCCTCTCCCTCTCCTCGATGACAGTGTACAATAAAGGCAATATGTTGCCATTTGGACCTGTGTGTTTTTCAGTTGACTGAGCTGCGCTGAGCGAGGAACTTTCATTACTTTCCATTTCCTCTCCAAGAGCTGCGGCCAAGGAGTTCTCTTGGCGGGCAGGGAGTTAATTTGAGTTCTGGCAGTCCACGGATCCCTACCCACGGTCATTATGTTGCATGAATCTGAAAAACAGCAAGAGAGAGAGAAAGAGAGAAGAGAGAGAGAGAGAGAGAGAGAGAGAGAGAGAGGATAGATTCCTGTGCTCTAGGCTCGAGGGACACCAAACAATGCTGGAATCTGAGTTGTACATCTGGGCAGGCCTAGTGAAGGGTGGGCTCTGACTGTAGTTGTGTGAGAGAGAGTTTTTCCTGTGTAGGGAGTTTTACCCCTGTGTTGTTATTTTTTTTAGAGAGTTTTACCTCTAGCCAGGCATGGTAGAGTCTAGTGAAGGGCGGGCCCAGAGTTCTACCTCTAGCCAGGCATGGTAGTCTAGTGAAGCGCGGGCCCAGAGTTTTAGTTAGGAAGCTGTGTAGGGTTCTGAGAGAGAGTGTTGGAAAGGGCCCTGCCTGCTAGGGTTAGGAAGCTGTGTAGGGTTCTGAGAGAGAGAGAGAGTTGGGGTGGGCCCTGCCTGCCAGGGTTAGGAAGCTGTGTAGGGTTCTGAGAGAGAGAGAGAGTTGGGGTGGGCCCTGCCTGCTAGGGTTAGGAAGCTGTGTAGGGTTCTGAGAGAGAGAGAGAGTTGGGGTGGGCCCTGCCTGCCAGGGTTAGGAAGCAGGTTCATTGTATGAAGATGATCAAAAGAGAGGGGAACATTCCTTTTCCCTGGTGTTTTTTGTCTTCCACAGAGAGAGGTGGAGAGAGAGAGAGGTGGAGAGAGGTAGAGACAGAGAGAGGTGGAGAGAGAGGTAGAGACAGAGAGAGGTGGAGAGAGGTAGAGACAGAGAGGTGGAGAGGTAGAGACAGAGAGAGGTGGAGAGAGGTAGAGACAGAGAGAGGTGGAGAGGTAGAGACAGAGAGAGGTGGAGAGAGGTAGAGACAGAGAGAGGTGGAGAGAGGTAGAGACAGAGAGAGGTGGAGAGAGGTAGAGACAGAGAGAGGTGGAGAGAGGTAGAGACAGAGAGAGGTAGAGAGAGGTAGAGACAGAGAGAGGTGGAGAGAGGTAGAGACAGAGAGAAGTGGAGACAGAGAGAGGTGGAGAGAGGTAGAGACAGAGAGAGGTGGAGAGAGGTAGAGACAGAGAGAGGTGGAGAGAGGTAGAGACAGAGAGAGGTGGAGAGAGGTAGAGACAGAGAGAGGTGGAGAGAGGTAGAGACAGAGAGAGGTGGAGAGAGGTAGAGAGCAGAGAGAGGTGGAGAGAGGTAGAGACAGAGAGAGGTGGAGAGAGGTAGAGACAGAGAGTGGTGGAGAGAGGTAGAGACAGAGAGGTGGAGAGAGGTAGAGACAGAGAGAGGTGGAGAGAGGTAGAGACAGAGAGAGGTGGAGAGGTAGAGACAGAGAGAGGTGGAGAGAGGTAGAGACGAGAGAGGTGGAGAGAGGTAGAGACAGAGAGAGGTGGAGAGAGGTAGAGACAGAGAGAGGTGGAGAGAGGTAGAGACAGAGAGAGGTGGAGAGGTAGAGACAGAGAGAAGTGGAGACAGAGAGAGGTGGAGAGAGGTAGAGACAGAGAGAGGTGGAGAGAGAGGTAGAGACAGAGAGAGGTGGAGAGAGGTAGAGACAGAGAGAGGTGGAGAGAGGTAGAGACAGAGAGAGGTGGAGAGAGGTAGAGACAGAGAGAGGTGGAGAGAGGTAGAGACAGAGAGAGGTGGAGAGAGGTAGAGACAGAGAGAGGTGGAGAGAGGTAGAGACAGAGAGTGGTGGAGAGAGGTAGAGACAGAGAGAGGTGGAGAGAGGTAGAGACAGAGAGAGGTGGAGAGAGGTAGAGACAGAGAGAGGTGGAGAGAGGTAGAGACAGAGAGAGGTTGAGAGAGGTAGAGACAGAGAGAGGTGGAGAGAGGTAGAGACAGAGAGAGGTGGAGAGAGGTAGAGACAGAGAGAGGTGGAGAGAGGTAGAGACAGAGAGAGGTGGAGAGAGGTAGAGACAGAGAGAGGGGTGGAGAGAGGTAGAGACAGAGAGGGTAGAGAGAGGTAGAGACAGAGAGAGGTGAGAGAGGTAGAGACAGAGGAGGTGGAGAGAGGTAGAGACAGAGAGAGGTGGAGAGAGGTAGAGACAGAGAGAGGTGGAGAGAGGTAGAGACAGAGAGAGGTGGAGAGAGGTAGAGACAGAGAGAGGTGGAGAGAGAGGGTTATGTGCAATGTGCTCTCCTCTTACTGCCATTTCCAACCACAGCCATCCATAACATTCATGTTTAATCAGTCGGTGAAGTTGGTTGGCTGCAGCTAGAGGTCCAGTTAGGGAGACCAGCACCCTGGCCTGCCTGAAACTCCATGTAACTCCCTGTAATGTGATGGCTCTGTCACCCAGCCCTATGATCAGGTATGTAGGATGTGTCTATGACTCAGGGGAACTCGTAGGTCTGCTCTAAGCCTAACCCTAAACCACAAAAATGTACCACAGATAATATTTAATTATAAGTTCTGCTTTTAAAACAACAACAAATAGTTTTTTAGCACCCAACTGGCCTGACTGATTGCCTGCAGGCAGGCAGTACTATGGTCGTTGCCTCAGCAGCGTAGCCTTGCGCCGGTTGCCGGGTTGGTTCCCACGGAGATCCCTGACATCCTAGATGTAGAACAATGCTGCTGGTTGTTCTGTCTGTGTTGCAACGGCTACATCGGTACACTCGCAATAGATGCGGTAAAGAGGTCAATGGAACTCGACCCAAACAATGGAAATGCCATGGAAACGCATGGAAAGATGCCGTGGGGCAAAGCAAAATTATCCTACATTTAGCCTATTATTTATGTGTGTATTTCACTCTATGTTGAGGTAAAAGTCGGAGTATAATGCTTGTATGGATGTCAGGCCCTATACATGTTCATGTCATCGTCACCAATCAACTGCATTGCAGTTAAAAACGACTTTGACTTCTAAATGTTATGCAGCGAAAACAGCCAAATATATTAAAATCTGACTTTAGTAACGACATTGTGGGCCTGTTACAATACATCAATCATGACGGATTTGACGAATATCCACGTTGTTAAATAAAATGTGTTGATTGTGCGCCAATCCGGCATCCTTCTTCTATCCCCCACGGTTTGCATTCCATTGACCTCTTTACCACATCAATGGCTGCCTGGTATTGTGATGCAATAATTTCCATGGTAATGTAGAATGTTCATTCAAATGATGCTAACTGATGTGGCTCATGCAATGGAATGTATTTTTTGTTGTGTCAGTTGAGTTGATTTAAACAAATCACAGCACAGATTGATGGGTACACTTCCTGCTTTTACTTCCTGCATTGCTCCTATAGGTAAACTCGTAATGGCCGCCAGTCCACCCATTATGCCATCACTGACTTGAATGGGAACGCCCATTCTATTGATTCTATTTCTATGTGCCTGCCTCCCTCCCTTCCCCGGCACCATCTTCTCCTCTTCCCTGTAGTGTTTGTTTACTCTGTCGCTCCGTAGGAAGGGAATGCCAGGGTCTTGTGGCTGGGGCTGGGGCTGGGGGTATAGGAACTAGGAAGGGGCCGGGCAGTGGATTTGTTTTCTTCCCCCCCCTCCTGTGAGGTGGAAGTAGAACTGTTTGTTACATAGAGAGGGGTCTGGTCAGAGGGCAAGGCTCTGACATGGGGAGGCTGCATGTCCTGCAGATAGTTCTAAGGAATACTAGTTTGACTGACAGCACTGGCCCAGCATGGGACTGGCTAGAGCGAGCAGGTTTGGGGTTCATTTAATTTAATTTCAGTCAATTCAGGAAGTAAACTGAAATTCCTGTGATCATCACATAAGTGACCTCTGGGATAGCCTGTGGAGTATTGGGAAAAGCAGGACACTAGTTCCCTCTCTGAGAAACTGTAGGTTGTGTGTATTAGTTATTTTTGTATGCATTCTTTCTGATTCATAAATAAGTAAAAATATGTATTTACAGTGCCTTCATTCACACCCATTGACTTTTTCCACATTTTGTGTTACAGCCTGAATTTAAAATGGATTAAATTGAGATGTTTTGTCACTGGCCTACACACAATACCCCATAATTTCAAAGTAGACATTTTTACAAATTAATGAAAAGCTGAAATGTCTTGTGTCAATAAGTATTCAACCCCTTTGTTATGGCAAGCTTAACAAGTCACATAAGAAGTTGCATGGACTCACTCTGTGTGCAATAATAGTGTTTAACATGATTTCTGAACCTCATCTCTGTACCCCACACATACAATTATCTGTAAGTGTTACACCCCTGAAAAAGGGAAGAAATAATCACGAACGTGACGCAGTTATGTTTCCTCACTGACAAATTTAGTGTAATGAGAAAAAGACCGCGATTCCCCCAGGAAGTTGGGTGGAGACCAGAGCAATCGATCTCAGGCTCATAGATTAAGAGCATTTAGTAGATCACAGATGAACACTTTTACCCTTAAATTAGGCACCACCAAATAAAGTAGTCAATATAACATTTACATTCCTCTTACAATATTAACCCTTTGACTCTTGACGGATTTTAAACACATTTTATGCATTTTATCAATCTCTATGAACTAGTACTGGATGCATAATCTTTTTAACCTTAGATATTTTAAAGATCCTTACATACCATGAACTTACTAATACTTTTTAGTGTATAACAGGCTATGAATATGTCCTTTAACCTGTCACACTCTCCCCGACAAAATAAATGTTATCCCAACATTACCAACATTATCTTCTTAAACAGTCTATAAGCACTGGACGTAGAAAATCCTCTTCTGTAAGCTAGTCCTTGAGCAGAGGTCAAAGTTCACAGTTCAAATAGAACCAAGAAGTTATATTCACAGTCCATATCTGTTGACCAGCTGTATAAACAGTCCATAAGCAGTCTTTTCTCATACTATTGTCAACAGTCCATCAGTTTTAAGAATAGACTACACTCAAGGACATTCAGAGACTTGTCCCGAAGCCGCTCCTGTGTTGTCCTGTTGGAAGATGAACCTTCGCCCCAATCTTATCATGGGATTCTTATAGATTGACCTCATAAGATCTGCAATTTGAAATTGGTAGTGTAGTCTATTCTTAAAACTGATGGACTGTTGACAATAGTATGAGAAAAGACTGCTTATGGACTGTTTATACAGCTGGTCAACAGATATGGACTGTGAATATAACTTCTTGGTTCTATTTGAACTGTGAACTTTGACCTCTGCTCAAGGACTAGCTTACAGAAGAGGATTTTCTACGTCCAGTGCTTATAGACTGTTTAAGAAGATAATGTTGGTAATGTTGGGACAACATTTATTTTGTCGGGGAGAGTGTGACAGGTTAAAGGACATATTCATAGCCTGTTATACACTAAAAAGTATTAGTAAGTTCATGGTATGTAAGGATCTTAAAATATCTAAGGTTAAAAAGATTATGCATCCAGTACTAGTTCATAGAGATTGATAAAATGCATAAATGTGTTTAAAATCCGTCAAGAGTCAAAGGGTTAATATTGTAAGAGGAATGTGTAAATGTTATATTGACTACTTTATTTGGTGGTGCCTAATTTAAGGGTAAAAGTGTTCATCTGTGATCTACTAAATGCTCTTAATCTATGAGCCTGAGATCGATTGCTCTGGTCCGGTGTGATTCACTGTGGCTGCTTTTTCAAAGACTTGGGCAGGTAACACAGTCATAATGGTTTGTACTGTACCGATTATGGTGCGTCCTAGCAGGGCAATGTCGTGGTCAGTGGGGTTAGAGACATCAAGCATGATAACTGGAAAAACACCTTTCTTAACTCTGACTAGTGTGTCAAAGAACTCAAGTTCATCTGGCCACTGCGGGTTCAGGTCTGGCTGGAAAAGCATTGTCATGTCGTCTTTGAAAGGCTGGGAAGCTACACGGCACTCAATCTGAATGCTACTGTGTTTTGGTACAGCAACCTTCTCTTTCTTGGTTTTCACTGCGTATTCATCTGTCTTAAGTTCAGCTAACTCTGTTAACAGTTCTGCGGGTATCTTAGCTTTGGCTTCCTTCACAGGACACTTTGCAGATGGCGTATCTTCTAACTGGACTACACTTACAGTTGTAGCAGGCTGTGGGGCATTAAAACGCTTTTTGTTTCGTCTTTCTAACTCATTAGCACAAGCAATGTTAAGCTTCTCTAGCAAAACCTCATCTGATGTTTCGCTATCAAGCAGGAGAGGCTGCATGTCTATCCTGATACTGTCACTCTGGAGACCTGTAAGGACTGTGTGTAAACACATGCGCTGGACTAGGGCAGGGTCATACTTAAGCCCTGATTCTGACTCCTGGGACGCAAATAGTACTTTCTGCCTCAAATCTAAGACGCGCATCAGGAAGCTTTGAGGGGTCTCCTTGCTATGCTGTGCTTCTGAAGCTAGCTGTTTGTAAAGCTCTGTTGCACTCTTCTCTTGGAAGTGGGGCAGGGATGCATCTAAGTGTGGGAAGAGTTAGCTGGGGTTTACCTTCCAAGTAGCTGCGTAGCTGTGAGCCTGGAGAAATAGCCCTGATTACTGCGTCTACTATTTCTACCTCAGGATAGCCTCTGTTAAGTCCATTCTCAATCTGATGGGCAAGGCTGGAAAAAGTCAGTTTATCTTTCTGGCCCGGTTCACCTATCTGACCAGAAATTTTTAACTCTTTGCGCCAGTATGAGCCGGGCTGTGCACTGGGTGAGAGCTGCATGCTCCTCTGAAGATGGGCAGGGGGTTGGGGCTGGCGCAGAGAATCACTGGCTTGGTCTGCAGTACTCTGCTCATTTCCCACCCCCTTGTTGTGGGGTTACAGTTCTCAGTCCCTCTATTCTGTGATGTGTTCTGGCTGTTTCAATATCATGGTCAGTTTGCCCTGTCTTGCTATCTATGCCACTGATCATCTCTGTCATTTTGTCTTTAAGTAACAATAATTCCGACATGCCTGCCATCTTCTAACTCTGCAACTTCCTCTCTTTCAAGGAACATCATAATGTGAGTCATCAATGATATGCGGGATTTGTCTTGAATAACTCTTCTCTGTTCGCCTGATATGTCAAGGAAAACACATACGTCTAGTAACTTGTCTTTAGTCAGGGTTTGCAATTCTCCTACTACCTCTTCCTGTAGTTCTTCCAAGGCGGTTTGTCATGTTGACAGGACAGGAGGAACCTTTACTGTGCAGGAGTTGACTCTGAATTAGATGGTCCTTACTGTCTCTGATGGTCTCTCAACGGCCTCAGTTGACACGTACTTAACCCCCAACTTCCAGCTCCTCGAACAGCAACACTTTCCTCACTGCAGCCTGCCTGGGTTGTTATGTAGGGATTTAGCTGGCTCGGAATTCAGCGACCAGGATGTGGAAGCCGGACATCTGAGCAGCAATCTCAGCGGAGCCTCCAAAATGTTACACCCCTGAAAAAAGGGAAGAAATAATCACGAACGTGACGCAGTTATGTTTCCTCACTGACAAATTTAGTGTAATGAGAAAAAGACCGCGATTCCCCAGGAAGTTGGGTGGAGACCAGAGCAATCGATCTCAGGCTCATAGATTAAGAGCATTTAGTAGATCACAGATGAACACTTTTACCCTTAAATTAGGCACCACCAAATAAAGTAGTCAATATAACATTTACACATTCCTCTTACAATATTAACCCTTTGACTCTTGACGGATTTTAAACACATTTATGCATTTTATCAATCTCTATGAACTAGTACTGGATGCATAATCTTTTTAACCTTAGATATTTTAAGATCCTTACATACCATGAACTTACTAATACTTTTTAGTGTATAACAGGCTATGAATATGTCCTTTAACCTGTCACATAAGGTCCCTCAGTCGAGCAGTGAATTTGAAACACAGATTCAACCACAAAGACCAGGGTGGTTATCCAATGCCTTGCGAAGAAGAGGACATTGAAAATCCCTTTGAGCATGGTGAAGTTATTAATTTCACTTTGGATGGTGTATCAAAACACCAGTCACTACAAATATAGTAGTAGTAGTCTCTCTCTCTCTCTCTCTCTCTCTCTCTCTCTCTCTCTCGCTCTCTCTCTCTCTCTCTCTCTCTCTCTCTCTCTCTCTCTCTCTCTCTCTCTCTCTCTCTCTCTCTCTCTCTCTCTCTCTCTCTCTCTCTCTCTCTCTCTCTCTCTCTCTCTCTCTCTCTCTCTCTCTCTCTCTCTCACACACACACACACTCACTCACTCACTCAGGGCAGTCCTCCTCAGCCCCCTACTCTCTCCCAGGCCAGTCCCAGTCCTCTCTCCTCCTCAACCCCCTACTCTCTCCCAGGCCAGTCCCAGTCCTCCTCTGTTGTGTTTACCTTGGCTAATTGCTGGGGAGAGAAATCCTCTTGAGATTGTGCTGTCAGATAGAGAGGCTGATGCCTCAGGAAAAAGATAACCTTTATAGAAAGGTAATAACTCTCTGCTCTGCATGCCCCGCTCACCACAGCCACCCTGGCCACATAGAGAGAGCTTCCACAGTGTGTATGTGTGTGTGTGTTTGGCCAGTCTTCTGGCCTGTAAGTGTGAGATCCGTATTCTTCCAAGTTCTGTAATAATGTCAGTCAGTCGGCTAGCAAGCGAGGCCATTCCTTCCAGAGACTGTACTGTACTGACTTAACTCAAACGCTCAACCAGTCACCTTCTTTTAACGGGACAGTTATTGAAGTTGTCATGGAATTATTAGTTTACTAGACTTTAGGGAGAGGGGATGTCTCCTATAGCCAGGAGAGTTGGTCATTGGTGTCGTTTGTTTGTTTGAGATCAATTGTTTTTTATTTGCACAAGAAATAGAACAAAGATATACATTTCATCCCCAAGCTTTGCCCATATAAGAACTAAAAGGTAACTGGTGTTCTGTGTTTGCTTATAAACCGATAAGAAAGTACCAGATCGTTTTAAGATTTAAGACAATGTATGTAGCCTTTCATTTCATTAAAGGCAGCTCTCTGTAGTCCAACAGACAGAGGAAAAGACTGACAGAGGCAGAGGGGGAGGTCAGGCAGCAGTGTAGAAGAGAACAGAGAGAGCAAAAGGAATGTCTTGCCATGACCTGTGACCCCTGGAATAGACTTGCCCCAGCCTGAGTAGGGTGTTGAGACTGACTGACTGGGTGGAAAATAAAGACAGACGCCTGCCTCCCTCCCTCGC
Organism: Coregonus clupeaformis; assembly: GCF_020615455.1. Lineage (NCBI taxonomy): Eukaryota > Metazoa > Chordata > Actinopteri > Salmoniformes > Salmonidae > Coregonus > Coregonus clupeaformis. Next base: position 19,434,004 of record NC_059200.1, on the reverse strand, counting down.
TCCCTCCCTCGCTCCCTCCCTCCCTCCCTCCCCCGTGTCTGATGAAGACAAGAGTCATTATGTGACTGTCTGTCTGCCCCGAGAAAGATAGAGACTGTACATACCAATAATATAACATTTGAAATGTCTATATTCTTTTAAAAATTTAGTGAGTGTAATGTTTACTGTTAATTTCCCTTGTTTACTATCTATTTCCCTTGCTTTGGCGATGTACACATATGATTCCCATGCCAATAAAGCCCTAGAATAAGAGAGCGAGAGTCCCACAGTAATCTTTCTAACTAACAGAAGTGTGCCATTTGGGACAAAGTCAGGATCAATAACAACTCATTCTCAGGTGTCTCCTCTGTATTTCATGTTGATAGTATGAACTCACATTTGAAGGTTAAACAGTGAGCGTGTGTGTGTGCGCGTGTGTGTGTGTGGACATCCAGGAATAGCAACGATCCAGAGTGTGGAGTCAGACACAAGTAATCATTAACTTTCCCAGACTGCTCTGCTCACTGTCTCCAGTCCCCCTCTCTCCCTCCAGCCCTCCTCTCTCCCTCTCCTTGTCTCGCTCTCCCTTTCCTCCCCCCTCCCTCCCTCCACCCCCCCTCTCTCCCTCCACCCCTCCTCTCTCCCTCTCCTTGTCTCGCTCCCCCTCTCCCCCTCCTCTCTCCCTCCACCCCTCCTCTCTCCCTCCACCCCTCCTCTCTCCCTCCACCCCTCCTCTCTCCCTCCACCCCCCTCTCTCCCTCCACCCCTCCTCTCTCCCTCCACCCCTCCTCTCTCCCTCCACCCCTCCTCTCTCCCTCAGCCCTCCTCTCTCCCTCCACCCCCTCCTCTCTCCCTCCACCCCCCTCTCTCCTCCACCCCTCCTCTCTCCCTCCACCCCCCCTCTCTCCCTCCCCCCCTCCTCTCTCCCTCCCCCCCTCCTCTCTCCCTCCACCCCTCCTCTCTCCCCCTCCCTCCCTCTGCTTCCCAATAGTCTCAGCTCCAGCTGGGGTTAGGTAGACCTGTTATTATGACTCTACTACTAGCTTTGTAATCTTCTCTTTTTATTATAAGATAAATATAATACTAAACTCAGCAACAAAAAAAAAGAAACGTCCCTTTTTCAGGACCCTGTCTTTCAAAGATAATTAGTAAAAATCCAAATAACTTCTCAGATCTTCATTGTAAAGGGTTTAAACACTGTTTCCCATGCTTGTTCAATGAACCATAAACAATTCATGAACATGCACCTGTGGAACGGTCATTAAGACACTAACAGCTTACAGACGGTAGGCAATTAAGGTCACAGTTATGAAAACTTAGGACACTAAAGAGGCCTTTCTACTGACTCTGAAAAACACCAAAAGAAAGATGCCCAGGGTCCCTGCTCATCTGCGTGAACGTGCCTTAGGCATGCTGCAAGGAGGCATGAGGACTGCAGATGTGGCCAGGACAATAAATTGCAATGGACTGGCAAAAAGTGCCCTTCACTGACGAGTCGCGGTTTTGTCTCACCAGGGGTGATGGTCGGATTCGCGTTTATCGTCAAAGGAAGAAGTGTTACACCGAGGCCTGTACTCTGGAGCGGGATCGATTTGGAGGTGGAGGGTCCATCATGGTCTGGGGCGGTGTGTCACAGCATCATCGGACAGAGCTTGTTGTCATTGCAGGCAATCTCAACGCTGTGCGTTACAGGGAAGACATCCTCCTCCCTCATGTGGTACCCTTCCTGCAGGCTCATCCTGACATGACCCTCCAGCATGACAATGCCACCAGCCATACTGCTCATTCTGTGCGTGATTTCCTGCAAGACAGGAATGTCAGTGTTCTGCCATGGCCAGCGAAGAGCCCAGATCTCAATCCCATTGAGTACGTCTGGGACCTGTTGGATCGGAGGGTGAGGGCTAGGGCCATTCCCCCCAGAAATGTCCGGGAACTTGCAGGTGCCTTGGTGGAGAGTGGGGTAACATTTCACAGAAAGAACTGGAAAATCTGGTGCAGTCCATGAGGAGGAGATGCACTGCAGTACTTAATGCAGCTGGTGGCCACACCAGATACTGACTGTTACTTTTTATTTTTTTACTTTTGACCCCCCCCCCCCTTTGTTCAGGGACACATTATTCCATTTATGTTAGTCACATGTCTGTGGAACTTGTTCAGCTTATGTCTCAGTTGTTGAATCTTGTTATGTTCATACAAATATTTACACGTTAAGTTTGCCGAAAATAAACGCAGTTGACAGTGAGAGGACGTTTCTTTTTTTACTGAGTTTATGTGATGTCATTTTAGTTTTGGTTTCAATGTAGGTCTGTGAGCTTGTGGCTTAAACAACGCTGTGACCTAGCCAGGGTGTCTATTGTCTAGACCATCTACCTGAGGCTTGTGGCTTAAACAACGCTGTGACCTAGCCAGGGTGTCTATTGTCCAGACCATCTACCTGAGGCTTGTGGCTTAAACAACGCTGTGACCTAGCCAGGGTGTCTTTTCTTCTCCGCTTGTGGCTTAAACAACGCTGTGACCTAGCCAGGGTGTCTATTGTCCAGACCATCTACCTGAGGCTTGTGGCTTAAACAACGCTGTGACCTAGCCAGGGTGTCTATTGTCCAGACCATCTACCTGAGGCTTGTGGCTTAAACAACACTGTGACCTAGCCAGGGTGTCTATTGTCCAGACCATCTACCTGAGGCTTGTGGCTTAAACAACGCTGTGACCTAGCCAGGTTGTCTATTGTCCAGACCATCTACCTGAGGCTTGTGGCTTAAACAACGCTGTGACCTAGCCAGGGTGTCTATTGTCCAGACCATCTACCTGAGGCTAGAAGAACACACACAGGGAACAAGACAAGCCAAAGAGTCTTGGAGCAGATGGCAGCAGCCAAACCTAGCTAATCTCCATGTAGAAGAGGGAACTCGAAAAAACAGCCACAAATCAAAGTTTATTGGTTGTGTACACAGATTTAAAGGTGTTATAGCAGGTGCAGCGAAATGCTTATAGTACTACCCCGAACAGTAGAATGTCTAGAAAATACAATACAAATACTCAAATAAATACAAGAAATCAAACAAACAGACATTGTATATTCCTGTGAGCATAGTGAGGTTGATTAATTAGACTTTGGATGGTGTATCAATACACCCAGTCACTACAAAGATACATGCGTCCTTCCTAACAGTTACCGGAGAGGAAGGAAACCGCTCACGGATTTCACCATGGTTACAGAGTTTAATGGCTGTAATAGGATAAAACTGAAGCTGGATCAACCACATTGTAGTTACTCCACAGTACCAACCTAATTGACAGAGTGAAAAGAAGGAAGCTTGTACAGAGTAAAAATATTACAAAACATGCATCCTGTTTGCAACATGGCACTAAAGTAATACTGCAAGAAATGTGGCAAAGCCATTAACTATTTGTCCTGAATACAAAGTGTTATGTTTGGGGCAAATCCAATACAACACATTACTGAGTACCACTCTCCATATTTTCAAGCATAGTGGTGGCTGCATCATGTTCTGGGTATGATTGTAATCGTTAAGGACTGGGGAATGGAGCTCAGCACAGACAAAATCCTAGAGGAAAACCTGGTTCAGTCTGCTTTCCACCAGACACTGGGAGATTAATTCACCTTTCAGCAGGACAATAACCTAAAACAAAAGGCCAAATCTACACTGGAGTTGCTTACCAAGAAGACAGTGAATGTTCCTGAGTGGCCGAGTTACAGTTTTGAAAATGTATGGCAAGACCTGAACATGGTTGTCTATGATAAACAACCAATTTGACAGAGCTTGAAGAATTTTGAAAAGAGTAATGGACAAATGTTGCACAATCCAGGTGTGGAAAACTCTTAGGGACTTACCCAGAACAACTCACAGCTGTAATCGCTGCCAAAGGTGCTTCTACAAAATATTGACTCATGGGTGTGAATACTTTTGTAAATTAGATATTTCTGTATTTCATTTTCAATACATTTACAAACATTTCTAAAAACATGTTTTCAGATCGGTGAGAAAAACAAATCTATTTAATCCATTTTGAATTCAGGCTGTAACACAACAAAATGTGGAGTAAGTCAAGGGGTGATAACTTTCTGAAGGCACTGTAAACAGTATATGAAGTGACCAGTGTTCAATGTCTCTATATACATGGGGCAATAGTGTCAAGGTGCAGGGCAGAGTACCGGGCAGGTAGCTGGCTAGTGATGGCTGTCCAACAGTCTGATGGCCTGGAGATAGAAGCTGTTTTTCAGTCTCTCTGTCGCAGCCTTGATGCACCAGTACTGTCTCCTCCTCCTAGATGGTAGCAGAGTGAACAGGCCGTGGCTCAGGTGGCTGAGGTCCTTGATGATCTTCTTGGCCTTCCTTTAACACCGGGTGCTGTAAATGTCCTGTTGCGCCTTCTTCACCACAGTGTCAGTGTGGTGGGACCATTTCAGGTCCTCAGTGGTGTGAACGCCAAGGAACTTGAAGAGGGAGCTTGCCCCCCTCTTCTGTCTCCTGTAGTCCGTGATCAGGCTTCGTTTTGTTGATGTTGAGGGGCAGGTTATTGTCCTGGCACCACTATGCCAAGGCTCTAACCTCCTCCCTCTAGGCTGTTTCGTCGTTGTTGGTAATCGGACGTACCACTGTCGTGTTGTAGGGCAAACTTGATGATTCAGTTGGAGTTGTGAGTAGCCGCACAGTCAGGGAACAGGGAGTACAGGAAGTTACTGAGCACACAACCCTGGGGGGGCCACCGTGTTGAGGAACAGTGTGGTGGAGGTGTTATTGCCTACCCTCACACTGTATTTGTCAACGTCCCAAATGGCATCCTATACCCTACAGAGTGCACTACCTTTGACCAGGGCCCATAGTAGTGCACTATATAAGGAATAAGGTGCCTTTGGGACTCAGGCTTTGTGTCTTTCAGAGGATAGAGTTTATTTTTGTTAGAAGGGAGTGGAGGGGTAGAGTGGTGAGGTAGAGGAGGAGGGGGTAGCGTGCCGTTCTTCCTCTCTGCTCTGCTCCACTCTGTACCCCTCAGACCCTGTTTGAAATGAGGCCACACAAACAACATGCACACAGAGGGACAGGGGGAGGGAGAGAGAGAGAAAAAGAGGGAGGGAGGGAGGAGAGTAAGTGGAAACAGTGCTCTGGTGTTGGCTGCGTTTGGAATGTCCCACGCTGGCTCAGAGCAGAGCCTGCCCTGGGGGCTGGAAGGAGGAGGGCTGTGGCTGGCCGAGGTTCAGAGCTCAGAGCAGAGCCTGCCCTAGGGGCTGGAAGGAGGAGGGCTGTGGCTGGCCGGGGTTCAGAGCTCAGGGCTGTAATTCATCTGCCTGCCTCTGGTCCAGTCACACTGATGGCAGGCCCTGTCTGCCTCCCTCCCTGTGTGTGTGTGTGTGTGTGTGTGTGTGTGTGTGTGTGTGTGTGTGTGTGTCCCTGCCTGCGGCCCTCCCCTCTAGAGAGGAAGAAACCCTGGCTGTGCAGACATGTAGACGGCAATACAGCCACTGTGTCACAACATCTTACAGACAAAGACAGAAAGACAGACAGGGGAATTAGAAATAGTCTGCATATATGCAACACTGGGATAGAACCACAGCCCAGGGAGGGAGGGGGGGGAGAGAGAGGGAGGGAGGGAGGGAGGGAGGAAGAGAGAGATTGCTGGAGGTCCCATGCTAGTTCTTGTGTTAGTGGCATGAGTAGTACGCTTGCCATGTAAAGGGTCTGTGCGTTAGGATCTCCCCTCACACTCTTTGGATGTGTGTGTGCTGCGAGGCGCTTGTCAGCCAAGTCTGTGTTTGTCTGTGCCCCGCAGATGGAGGCAGGCTTTCAGACTGCTGTGTCTCCTCCCTGTTAGTTAGTTAGCCTTCGTGTCACTGCACTGCCTTAGCGATGTGTTTCCGCTTGCGGTAGCAACAGTCTGTTAGAGGTGTTAGCTGTTAATCATTACTATAGTGTCAGCAACCTCAGCTTCCCTGTCTGTTGCTCTTATTGAGTCAGTATTAGGTTATTATGGTTTAATCACTGTAGCTTGTTACGGTCAACTGAAGCTTAGTAGTCGTGTTGTAATAGTTCTAGGTTGTAATGTCGGTTGGTTGGTTTTACCTGTAACTTTGTCATGGCTGCAATATGGTTAACTGTAACTCAGTAGTTGTGTTGTAATAGTCTGTTCTGGTTAACTGTAACTCAGTAGTTGTGTTGTAATAGTATGTTCTGGTTAACTGTAACTCAGTAGTTGTGTTGTAATAGTCTGTTCTGGTTAACTGTAACTCAGTAGTCGTGTTGTAATAGTGTGTTCTGGTTAACTGTAACTCAGTAGTTGTGTTGTAATAGTGTGTGTTATAGTCATAGCTTTGTCATCGCTGGGCACTAGAGGCTTGGCTCCCCTCTCTCGCTCTCTTTCTCTCTCTGTGTGTTCCGGCCCTCAGCTCAGTAATGCTCTTATCTAACGCTGTTACTTTGGAATGGAATGCATTCTACTGCTGTCGTCAGAGTCGCCCGGCAGTCCGCAAGCCACGTTAAAATAGACCCTCAGCTGCCATCGTCATCGTCACAGCAACGCAACGGAAGACAACCAGACAGTGGGAGGGGAGGGAGGTGGGAGGGAGGGAGGGAGGGAGGGTGGGAGGGGAGGAGAGGGGGGAGGTGGGAGGGAGGAGGGAGGGAGGGAGGGAGGGAGGGAGGGAGGGAGGGAGGGAGGGAGGGAGGGTGGGAGGGAGGGAGGGAGGGAGGGAGGGAGGGTGGGAGGGAGGGAGGGAGGGAGGGAGGGAGGGAGGGGAGGGAGGGAGGGAGGGAGGGAGGGAAGGAAGGGTCTGACCCTGCAGGGCGACATGGTTTAGACCAGGGGTGTAAAACTCATTTTGCCCCGGGGAACACATTGGGTTGGGTCTCCAACGAGGTCCGGAGCACCACATTGGGTCTTCAACGAGGTCCGGAGCACCACATTGGGTCTTCAATGAGGTCCGGAGCACCACATTGGGTCTTCAACGAGGTCTGGAGCACCACATTGGGTCTTCAGTGAGGTCCGGAGCACCACACTGGGTCTTCAACGAGGTCCGGAGCACCACACTGGGTCTTCAACGAGGTCCGGAGCACCACACTGGGTCTTCAACGAGGTCCGGAGCACCACATTGGGTCTTCAACGAGGTCCGGAGCACCACATTGGGTCTTCAACGAGGTCCGGAGCACCACATTGGGTCTCCAACGAGGTCCGGAGCACCACTGAAAATTGGTTTATATTTCCTTGCCGACAAAACGTTATAAATAAATAAAATATCGATGCTCCCTGACTGTCTAGCTTTCATTTCAGTGATTATTAGCTGATTGTACCCTTTCGCGGGCCGGATTGGACCCCCTCTCGGGCCGGATGTTTGACACCCCTGGTTTAGGTTGATAGATAGAGAACCCTGGACATCCACATACTTTCCCTGGGGGTTTTCCTGGGTTGTACTGTAATCAGTGACAGCAAGCACAGAGCCAGATAGATACAGTAATTGTATTTCTATGATGGCAGGACTGTAAAGTATGTGTTCACTTCTGTGTTCACTTGAGAAGTAATGTAATAATAATAAATACCTTTCATTTAGCAGACACCTTTGTCCAAAGCGACTTAGTCATGCGTGGATACATTTTATATATGGGTGGCCCTGGGAACAGAACCCACAACCCTGACGGTGCAAGCTCTACCAACTGAGCCATACAGGACAACAGAAGTGTGCGTGTGAAGTGTTTGTGTGAAATGTGTGTAAAGGCGTCAGCATTCTTTAGTTTGGCTGGGCGAACTGAACGAGTGTGCTCGCATACTCCCTTAAAAAACCTTAGCTTGAAAAACTATAGTACTGTTTGTCCATTTTGAGACACAGTAGCCAGTATACACTTCCTTAAAATAGTCTGAATCAATCTAAGATAACTCAAGAAATCTGTCATTAATTTTGACATTTTTGCAGAGGAGATCTAAAAATGTGCATGAAAACAAATCGTCTTTCGTTCAATGACAACAAATACTTTTTTGAAGAATCCCCACTGTTGACCAATCACAGACGAAGGGCCGTAGACTTCGGCTTGCCTAGAGAGAAGAAGAAAAATAAACGTCCCAAAATGTCGCCATAATATGGAGCTGTTTCGGCTGGGAAGCATGCGGACGCCTTAAGGAGTGTCTGTGTTGGAGTTTGAAACCAAGCTGCAGTAGAGGCAGGAGTAGGGAGTATTTTATCTCTCTCTCTCTCTCTCTCTCTCTCTCTCTCTCTCTCTCTCTCTCTCTCTCTATGTAGTGTGTGTAGTCGGGCACTAAGCCGTGTGATGAATACCTTGGTGGTTTCAGGCTGTGATGACAGGCTCAGACAAGCAGCCGTGTAATGACCTCCGACGCCAGCCAGCCAGGCCCCTCTCTTTCTGTCTCTCTCTCTGTCTCTCTCTCTCCTCTCTACCTTTATCCTCAAGAATAACAAACACACAGAGGAGAGAGGGGGAGTAGAGAGAGAGGGGGGGGAGAGAGGGGGGTAGAGAGAGAGAGGAGGGAGAGAGAGAGAGAGAGAGAGAGCGAGAGAGAGAGAGAGAGAGAGAGGCTGTGGGATGAGACAGAGATGCAGCTTGAGCCCCACCCTCTTCAGGGCACTAGAACAATCTGCAGCACCCGGCCTCACTCTACTGGACTCGGAAATCAAACGTCTGCTGTTTGCTGATGATCTGGTGCTTCTGTCACCAACCAAGGAGGGCCTACAGCAGCACCTAGATCTGCACAGATTCTGTCAGACCTGGGCCCTGACAGTGAATCTCAGTAAAACAAAAATAATGGTGTTCCAAAAAAGGTCCAGTTGTATCTAGACACTGTTGCCCTAGAACACAAATAATTACACCTACCTCAGCTTTAACATCAGCACCACAGGTAACTTCCACAAAGCTGTGAATAATCTGAGAGACAAGGCAAGAAGGGTCTTCTATGCCATCAAAAGGAACAACATAACCATTTGACATACTGGAAAGAATCAACCAAAAAACAGAGCAAATTGGAATGCTATCTGGCCCTAAACAGAGAGTACACAGTGGCAGAATACCAGACCACTGTGACTGACCCAAAATTAAGAAAATCCTTGACTATGTACAGACTCAGTGAGCATAGCCTTGCTATTGAGAGAGGTCACCATAGGCAGACCTGGCTCTCAAGAGAAGACAGGATATGTGTCCACTGTCCACAAAATGAGGTGGAAACTGAGCTGCACTTCCTAACCTCCTGCCAAATGTATGACCACATTAGAGACACATATTTCCCATGGATCACACAGACCCACAAAGAATTAGAAAACAAATCCAACAGTGATAAATTCCCTTATCTATTGGGCGAAATACCACAATTTGCAATCACAGCAGCAAGATTTGTGCCACAAGAAAGTATGAAAAATGTATGCACTCACTAACTGTAAGTCGCTCTGGATAAGAGCGTCTGCTAAATGACTAAAATGTCAAATGTATATATACATAATATGACTTTTGAAATGCCTTTATTATTTTGGAACTTCTGAGTGTAATGTTTACTGTTAATATTTATTGTTTATTTCACTTTTGTTTACTATCTACTTCACTTGCATTGGCAATGTTAACATACGGCCAATAAAGCCCTTAAATTGAAATTGAATTGAATTGAGAGGGGGGGGGGCTCTCCCTTTGTATCTCTAGAGAGAGAGAGAGGGGGGCTCTCCCTTTGTATCTCTAGAGAGAGGGGGGCTCTCCCTTTGTATCTCTAGAGAGAGGGGGGGGGGCTCTCCCTTTGTATCTCTAGAGAGAGGGGGTGGGGCTCTCCTTTGTATCTCTAGAGAGAGGGGGGGGCTCTCCCTTTGTATCTCTAGAGAGAGGGGCTCTCCCCTTTGTATCTCTAGAGAGAGGGGGGGGCTCTCCCTTTGTATCTCTAGAGAGAGGGGGGCTCTCCCTTTGTATCTCTAGAGAGAGGGGGGGGCTCTCCCTTTGTATCTCTAGAGAGAGGGGTGGGGCTCTCCCCTTTGTATCTCTAGAGAGAGGGGGGGTGGGCTCTCCCTTTGTATCTCTAGAGAGAGGGGGGCTCTCCCCTTTGTATCTCTAGAGAGAGGGGGGGGGGGCCTCTCCCTTTGTATCTCTAGAGAGAGGGGGGGCTCTCCCTTTGTATCTCTAGAGAGAGGGGGTGGGGCTCTCCCTTTGTATCTCTAGAGAGAGGGGGGGGCTCTCCCTTTGTATCTCTAGAGAGAGGGGGGGGGGCTCTCCCTTTGTATCTCTAGAGAGAGGGGGGGCTCTCCCTTTGTATCTCTAGAGAGAGGGGGGGGGGGCTCTCCCTTTGTATCTCTAGAGAGGGGGGGCTCTCCCTTTGTATCTCTAGAGAGAGGGGGTGGGGGGCTCTCCCTTTGTATCTCTAGAGAGTCTCCTGTATCTCTAGAGAGAGAGGGGGTGGGGGAGCTCTCCCTTTGTATCTCTAGAGAGGGGGGCTCTCCCTTTGTATCTCTAGAGAGAGAGGGGGGGGGGGGGCTCTCCCTTTGTATCTCTAGAGAGAGGGGGGGGGGGCTCTCCCTTTGTATCTCTAGAGAGAGGGGGGGGGGGGGCTCTCCCTTTGTATCTCTAGAGAGAGGGGGGTAGGGGGGCTCTCCCTTTGTACCTCTTTCCTCAATCTTTTCTCCTCAGTCAGTTTGAGGAATGTTTTTTTTTTTTTTTTCCCCCGGAAATACTAACTTTGTCCCCAATAGCCAGGGAGCTAGCTCTAGCTGGTTGGATTTAAGATCATTCCGACTTCAAATAAAATGGCTCACGAACAGCCTGTCATTTTGTGGAATAAATGTTTTCCCCTCCCTAGTGTTGTCTTTTTCCTTTTTTTCACCAGATCCTAATGAAGTCTGGGGCTGCGTCCAAAATAGCACCCTATTCCATTTACTGTGCACTACTTTTGACCAGACCCCTAATGGGCTACACTATATAGTGAATAGGGTGCCATTTGAGATGCAGACTGGATCCTGAGCTAATAACAGGCTCTGACGAGAGCAGAGCAGACTGAGATACTGCTCTATTAACATAACTCTGCCTTAGCTCTCATTCTTCTGCTGGCCAAATTACTGGCTACACTCAGCCGGCCCAGAAAGATGAAAGGACTGGAGAGAGGGGGGATGGATGGGGGAGAGAGGGAACCAAACTGACTGTAAGGGGGCTCTGCAAGTTGTAATTTTTAACCATCGAATGTCTAACCCTCTCAGAGAGGCTACAGCACGGGACTATGAGTGGCTGAACGTGTCTGTCTGTAAAGTTTTCACTATGTCCTCTGCAGTTTTTACTTTATAGTTGTATTTGTCATCAGGTCATGGTGGTATAAGGCTTAGTTAGTATTGGGAGGAAGTTGAGATTAAAAAGTAAAGTATCTCTCTCTCTCTCTCTCTCTCTCTCTCTCTCTCTCTCTCTCTCTCTCTCTCTCTCTCTCTCTCTCTCTCTCTCTCTCTCTCTCTCTCTCTCTCTCTCTCTCTCTCTCTCTCTGTCTCTCTCTCTCTCTCTCTCTCTCTCTCTCTCTCTCTCTCTCTCTCTCTCTCTCTCTCTCTCTCTCTCTCTCTCTCTCTCTCTCGCTCTCTCTGTCTCTCTCTCTGTCTCTCTCTCTGGCTGGCTCTCCCACCTCTGCCCAGCCTAGGATCCAGGTTTCTGTGGAATAGAGATATAGAGGGAGAAGGATGGGAGATGGGAGGCACGCTAAGGGGGTTGGAGGGAAACCAGAGCTGAATGCTACGCACTAACGCTAAACTCTTTACGCTTGGGGGAAACTCTAGACCTTGTGAGAGGCATAGCTAGGGTTGCAACATTTCAGTAACTTTCCCCGAAATTCCAGGTTTTCCAGAAATCCTGGTTGGAGGATTCTGGATTCCCTGTTTATTCCTCCCCGATCCCGTAATCTTCCAACTGGGATTTCTCGAACACCTGGTCATTTTGGGAAA
>NC_059200.1:19402123-19417123 GCF_020615455.1 Coregonus clupeaformis | reverse complement strand
ACCAACATCACCTGGCAGAGGCAGGCTGAAAACCAACATCACCTGGCAGAGGCAGGCTGAAAACCAACATCACCTGGCAGAGGCAGGCTGAAAACCAACATCACCATGCAGAGGCAGGCTGAAAACCAACATCACCAAGCAGAGGCAGGCTGAAAACCAACATCACCTGGCAGAGGCAGGCTGAAAACCAACATCACCAAGCAGAGGCAGGCTGAAAACCAACATCACCTGGCAGAGGCAGGCTGAAAACCAACATAACTTGGCAGAGGCAGGCTGAAAACCAACATCACCTGGCAGAGGCAGGCAGAAAACCAACATCACCAAACAGAGGCAGGCTGAAAACCAACATCACCTGGCAGAGGCAGGCTGAAAACCAACATCACTTAGCAGAGGCAGGCTGAAAACCAACATCACCTGGCAGAGGCAGGCTGAAAACCAACATCACCTGGCAGAGGCAGGCTGAAAACCAACATCACCTGGCAGAGGCAGGCTGAAAACCAACATCACCATGCAGAGGCAGGCTGAAAACCAACATCACCAAGCAGAGGCAGGCTGAAAACCAACATCACCTGGCAGAGGCAGGCTGAAAACCAACATCACCAAGCAGAGGCAGGCTGAAAACCAACATCACCTGGCAGAGGCAGGCTGAAAACAAACATCACCTGGCAGAGGCAGGCTGAAAACCAACATCACCTGGCAGAGGCAGGCTGAAAACCAACATCACCAGGCAGAGGCAGGCTGAAAACCAACATCACCTGGCAGAGGCAGGCTGAAAACCAACATAACCATGCAGAGGCAGGCTGAAAACCAACATCACCTGGCAGAGCTGGCAGAGGCAGGCTGAAAACTAACATCACCTGGCAGAGGCAGGCTAAAAACCAACATTACCAAGCAGAGGCAGGCTGAAAACCAACATCACCAAGCAGAGGCAGGCTGAAAACCAACATCACAGAGCAGAGGCAGGCTGAAAACCAACATCACCATGCAGAGGCAGGCTGAAAACCAACATCACCAAGCAGAGGCAGGCTGAAAACCAACATCACCTGGCAGAGGCAGGCTGAAAACCAACATCATCAAGCAGAGGCAGGCTGAAAACCAACATCACCTGGCAGAGGCAGGCTGAAAACCAACATCACCTGGCAGAGGCAGGCTGAAAACCAACATCACCTGGCAGAGGCAGGATGAAAACCAACATCACCAAGCAGAGGCAGGCTGAAAACCAACATCACCTGGCAGAGGCAGGCTGAAAACCAACATCACCAAGCAGAGGCAGGCTGAAAACCAACATCACCAAGCAGAGGCAGGCTGAAAACCAACATCACCAAGCAGAGGCAGGCTGAAAACCAACATCACCTGGCAGAGGCAGGCTGAAAACCAACATCACCAAACAGAGGCAGGCTGAAAACCAACATCACCTGGCAGAGGAAGGCTGAAAACCAACATCACCTGGCAGAGGCAGGCTGAAAACCAACATCACCTGGCAGAGGCAGGCTGAAAACCAACATCACCAAGCAGAGGCAGGCTGAAAACCAACATCACCTGGCAGAGGCATGCTGAAAACCAACATCACCATGCAGAGGCAGGCTGAAAACCAACATCACCATGCAGAGCTGGCAGAGGCAGGCTGAAAACTAACATCACCTGGCAGAGGCAGGCTGAAAACCAACATCACCAAGCAGAGGCAGGCTGAAAACCAACATCACCTGGCAGAGGCAGGCTGAAAACCAACATCACCAAGCAGAGGCAGGCTGAAAACCAACATCACCTGGCAGAGGCAGGCTGAAAACCAACATCACCTGGCAGAGGCAGGCTGAAAACCAACATCACCAAACAGAGGCAGGCTGAAAACCAACATCACCTGGCAGAGGCAGGCTGAAAACCAACATCACCAAGCAGAGGCAGGCTGAAAACCAACATCACCAAGCAGAGGCAGGCTGAAAACAAACATCACCTGGCAGAGGCAGGCTGAAAACCAACATCACCTGGCAGAGGCAGGCTGAAAACCAACATCACCAAGCAGAGGCAGGCTGAAAACCAACATCACCTGGCAGAGGCAGGCTGAAAACCAACATAACCATGCAGAGGCAGGCTGAAAACCAACATCACCTGGCAGAGCTGGCAGAGGCAGGCTGAAAACTAACATCACCTGGCAGAGGCAGGCTAAAAACCAACATTACCAAGCAGAGGCAGGCTGAAAACCAACATCACCAAGCAGAGGCAGGCTGAAAACCAACATCACCAAGCAGAGGCAGGCTGAAAACCAACATCACCATGCAGAGGCAGGCTGAAAACCAACATCACCAAGCAGAGGCAGGCTGAAAACCAACATCACCTGGCAGAGGCAGGCTGAAAACCAACATCACCAAGCAGAGGCAGGCTGAAAACCAACATCACCTGGCAGAGGCAGGCTGAAAACCAACATCACCTGGCAGAGGCAGGCTGAAAACCAACATCACCTGGCAGAGGCAGGATGAAAACCAACATCACCAAGCAGAGGCAGGCTGAAAACCAACATCACCTGGCAGAGGCAGGCTGAAAACCAACATCACCATGCAGAGGCAGGCTGAAAACCAACATCACCAAGCAGAGGCAGGCTGAAAACCAACATCACCAAGCAGAGGCAGGCTGAAAACCAACATCACCTGGCAGAGGCAGGCTGAAAACCAACATCACCAAACAGAGGCAGGCTGAAAACCAACATCACCTGGCAGAGGAAGGCTGAAAACCAACATCACCTGGCAGAGGCAGGCTGAAAACCAACATCACCTGGCAGAGGCAGGCTGAAAACCAACATCACCAAGCAGAGGCAGGCTGAAAACCAACATCACCTGGCAGAGGCATGCTGAAAACCAACATCACCATGCAGAGGCAGGCTGAAAACCAACATCACCAAGCAGAGCTTGCAGAGGCAGGCTGAAAACCAACATCACCAAGCAGTGGCAAGCTGAAAACCAACATCACCATGCAGAGGCAGGCTGAAAACCAACATCACCTTGCAGAGGCAGGCTGAAAACCAACATCACCTGCAGAGCTGGCAGAGGCAGGCTGAAAACCAACATCACCAAGCAGAGGCAGGCTGAAAACCAACATCACCTGGCAGAGGCAGGCTGAAAACCAACATCACCTGGCAGAGGCAGGCTGAAAACCAACATCACCAAGCAGAGGCAGGCTGAAAACCAACATCACCTGGCAGAGGCAGGCTGAAAACCAACATCACCATGCAGAGGCAGGCTGAAAACCAACATCACCTGGCAGAGCTGGCAGAGGCAGGCTGAAAACCAACATCACCTGGCAGAGGCAGGCTAAAAACCAACATTACCAAGCAGAGGCAGGCTGAAAACCAACATCACCAAGCAGAGGCAGGCTGAAAACCAACATCACCAAGCAGAGGCAGGCTGAAAACCAACATCACCATGCAGAGGCAGGCTGAAAACCAACATCACCAAGCAGAGGCAGGCTGAAAACCAACATCACCTGGCAGAGGCAGGCTGAAAACCAACATCATCAAGCAGAGGCAGGCTGAAAACCAACATCACCTGGCAGAGGCAGGCTGAAAACCAACATCACCTGGCAGAGGCAGGCTGAAAACCAACATCACCTGGCAGAGGCAGGATGAAAACCAACATCACCAAGCAGAGGCAGGCTGAAAACCAACATCACCTGGCAGAGGCAGGCTGAAAACCAACATCACCATGCAGAGGCAGGCTAAAAACCAACATCACCAAGCAGAGGCAGGCTGAAAACCAACATCACCAAGCAGAGGCAGGCTGAAAACCAACATCACCTGGCAGAGGCAGGCTGAAAACCAACATCACCAAACAGAGGCAGGCTGAAAACCAACATCACCTGGCAGAGGAAGGCTGAAAACCAACATCACCTGGCAGAGGCAGGCTGAAAACCAACATCACCTGGCAGAGGCAGGCTGAAAACCAACATCACCAAGCAGAGGCAGGCTGAAAACCAACATCACCTGGCAGAGGCATGCTGAAAACCAACATCACCATGCAGAGGCAGGCTGAAAACCAACATCACCATGCAGAGCTGGCAGAGGCAGGCTGAAAACCAACATCACCTGGCAGAGGCAGGCTGAAAACCAACATCACCAAGCAGAGGCAGGCTGAAAACCAACATCACCTGGCAGAGGCAGGCTGAAAACCAACATCACCAAGCAGAGGCAGGCTGAAAACCAACATCACCTGGCAGAGGCAGGCTGAAAACCAACATCACCTGGCAGAGGCAGGCTGAAAACCAACATCACCAAGCAGAGGCAGGCTGAAAACCAACATCACCTGGCAGAGGCAGGCTGAAAACCAACATCACCAAGCAGAGGCAGGCTGAAAACCAACATCACCAAGCAGAGGCAGGCTGAAAACCAACATCACCATGGCAGAGGCAGGCTGAAAACCAACATCACCTGGCAGAGGCAGGCTGAAAACCAACATCACCAAGCAGAGGCAGGCTGAAAACCAACATCACCTGGCAGAGGCAGGCTGAAAACCAACATCACCATGCAGAGGCAGGCTGAAAACCAACATCACCTGGCAGAGCTGGCAGAGGCAGGCTGAAAACTAACATCACCTGGCAGAGGCAGGCTAAAAACCAACATCACCAAGCAGAGGCAGGCTGAAAACCAACATCACCAAGCAGAGGCAGGCTGAAAACCAACATCACCAAGCAGAGGCAGGCTGAAAACCAACATCACCATGCAGAGGCAGGCTGAAAACCAACATCACCAAGCAGAGGCAGGCTGAAAACCAACATCACCTGGCAGAGGCAGGCTGAAAACCAACATCACCAAGCAGAGGCAGGCTGAAAACCAACATCACCTGGCAGAGGCAGGCTGAAAACCAACATCACCTGGCAGAGGCAGGCTGAAAACCAACATCACCTGGCAGAGGCAGGCTGAAAACCAACATCACCAAGCAGAGGCAGGCTGAAAACCAACATCACCTGGCAGAGGCAGGCTGAAAACCAACATCACCATGCAGAGGCAGGCTGAAAACCAACATCACCAAGCAGAGGCAGGCTGAAAACCAACATCACCAAGCAGAGGCAGGCTGAAAACCAACATCACCTGGCAGAGGCAGGCTGAAAACCAACATCACCAAACAGAGGCAGGCTGAAAACCAACATCACCTGGCAGAGGAAGGCTGAAAACCAACATCACCTGGCAGAGGCAGGCTGAAAACCAACATCACCTGGCAGAGGCAGGCTGAAAACCAACATCACCAAGCAGAGGCAGGCTGAAAACCAACATCACCTGGCAGAGGCATGCTGAAAACCAACATCACCATGCAGAGGCAGGCTGAAAACCAACATCACCTGGCAGAGGCAGGCTGAAAACCAACATCACCTGGCAGAGGCAGGCTGAAAACCAACATCACCAAGCAGAGGCAGGCTGAAAACCAACATCACCTAGCAGAGGCAGGCTGAAAACCAACATCACCAAGCAGAGGCAGGCTGAAAACCAACATCACCATGCAGAGGCAGGCTGAAAACCAACATCACCCTGGCAGAGGCAGGCTGAAAACCAACATCACCTGGCAGAGGCAGGCTGAAAACCAACATCACCAAGCAGAGGCAGGCTGAAAACCAACATCACCTGGCAGAGGCAGGCTGAAAACCAACATCACCAAGCAGAGGCAGGCTGAAAACCAACATCACCTGGCAGAGGCAGGCTGAAAACCAACATCACCTGGCAGAGGCAGGCTGAAAACCAACATCACCAAGCAGAGGCAGGCTGAAAACCAACATCACCTGGCAGAGGCAGGCTGAAAACCAACATCACCTGGCAGAGGCAGGCTGAAAACCGACATTACCTGGCAGAGGCAGGCTGAAAACCAACATCACCTGGCAGAGGCAGGCTGAAACCGACATTACCTGGCAGAGGCAGGCTGAAAACCAACATCACCTGGCAGAGGCAGGCTGAAACCCAACATCACCTGGCAGAGGCAGGCTGAAAACCAACATCACCTGGCAGAGGCAGGCTGAAAACCAACATCACCATGCAGAGCTGGCAGAGGTAGGCTGAAAACCAACATCACCAAGCAGAGCTTGCAGAGGCAGGCTGAAAACCAACATCACCAAGCAGTGGCAAGCTGAAAACCAACATCACCATGCAGAGGCAGGCTGAAAACCAACATCACCATGCAGAGGCAGGCTGAAAACCAACATCACCATGCAGAGCTGGCAGAGGCAGGCAGAAAACCAACATCACCAAGCAGAGGCAGGCTGAAAACCAACATCACCTGGCAGAGGCAGGCTGAAAACCAACATCATCTGGCAGAGGCAGGCTGAAAACTAACATCACCTGGCAGAGGCAGGCTGAAAACCAACATCACCAAGCAGAGGCAGGCTGAAAACCAACATCATCTGGCAGAGGCAGGCTGAAAACCAACATCACCAAGCAGAGGCAGGCTGAAAACCAACATCATCTGGCAGAGGCAGGCTGAAAACCAACATCACCAAGCAGAGGCAGGCTGAAAACCAACATCACCTGGCAGAGGTAGGCTGAAAACCAACATCACCAAGCAGATGCAGGCTGAAAACCAACATCACCTGGCAGAGGCAGGCTGAAAACCAACATCACCAAGCAGAGGCAGGCTGAAAACCAACATCACCATGCAGAGCTGGCAGAGGCAGGCTGAAAACCAACATCACCAAGCAGAGGCAGGCTGAAAACCAACATCACCTGGCAGAGGCAGGCTGAAAACCAACATCACCTGGCAGAGACAGGCTGAAAACCAACATCACCTGGCAGAGGCAGGCTGAAAACCAACATCACCAAGCAGAGGCAGGCTGAAAACCAACATCACCTGACAGAGGCAGGCTGAAAACCAACATCACCTGGCAGAGGCAGGCTGAAAACCAACATCACCATGCAGAGCTGGCAGAGGTAGGCTGAAAACCAACATCACCAAGCAGAGCTGGCAGAGGCAGGCTGAAAACCAACATCACCAAGCAGTGGCAAGCTGAAAACCAACATCACCTGACAGAGGCAGGCTGAAAACCAACATTGCCATGCAGAGTCAGGCTGAAAACCAACATCACCATGCAGAGCTGGCAGAGGCAGGCTGAAAACCAACATCACCTGGCAGAGGCAGGCTGAAAACCAACATCACCAAGCAGAGGCAGGCTGAAAACCAACATCACCTGGCAGAGGCAGGCTGAAAACCAACATCACCAAGCAGAGGCAGGCTGAAAACCAACATCACCAAGCAGAGGCAGGCTGAAAACCAACATCACCTGGCAGAGGCAGGCTGAAAACGAACATCACCTGGCAGAGGCAGGCTGAAAACCAAAATCACCAAGCAGAGGCAGGCTGAATACCAACATCACCAAGCAGAAGCAGGCAGAAAACCAACATCACCTGGCAGAGGCAAGCTGAAAACCAACATCACCTGGCAGAGGCAGGCTGAAAACCAACATCACCATGCAGAGCTGGCAGAGGCAGGCTGAAAACCAACATCACCAAGCAGAGCTGGCAGAGGCAGGCTGAAAACCAACATCACCAAGCAGAGGCAGGCTGAAAACCAACATCACCAAGCAGAGGCAGGCTGAAAACCAACATCACCAAGCAGAGGCAGGCTGAAAACCAACATCACCTGGCAGAGGCAGGCTGAAAACCAACATCACCATGCAGAGGCAGGCTGAAAACCAACATCACCATGCAGAGCTGGCAGAGGCAGGCTGAAAACCAACATCACCATGCAGAGCTGGCAGAGGCAGGCTGAAAACCAACATCACCATGCAGAGCTGGCAGAGGCAGGCTGAAAACCAACATCACCAAGCAGGGCTGGTCTCTGACACGGGTTTGTGTTCCTTCTCCAGCTAAGAGAGAACTGAATGACTCTACAAAGAGAGAAACATCGTAATGAATAGCTTTCTGAACTACAAGACAGTGTGAAACGTTACGGTGGAGTCAGAGGTTGGTAGAGCAACGCCAGGGTTGTGGGTTCGATTCCCATGGGGGGCCAGTATGAAAAATGTATGCACTCACTAACTGTAAGTCGCTCTGGATAAGAGCGTCTGCTAAATGACTAAAATGTAAGTGAAGAAATGTAATTCTAGTGTCAGAGAAAATACACATTTCTCCAAAACAAACCGTAGCCTACACTGCCTATAATGAAAAGCAACATGAAAATAAATGCTAATGTATTTGAGATTGACTGTTTGGGTAAACATTTTTTTTTTTTTTATGGTTGATTTTCCAGAGTAGAAAAATGCAACACCATCTCTCCATTGAAGTCAACACAAAACATCCATCGCTCCATGGAAGTCAATACAAAATAAAACCCTTTTTAAAATCCGACCCTGGTGACTCTTTATCATGAAGAGACTGTGTGTGTTCGGAACGTGCTCCACTCTGACCACAATATCTAGACTACTGCTGTCTCCTGCTGCCTGTCTGTCAGATGGACGTCTGGTCAGGGGATTACTACAGTAAGCCTGCTGCACCAAATGGCACCCTATTCCCTATATAGTGCACTACCTTTCACCAGAGCCCTATGGGATTCCCTATGGTCAAAAGTAGTGCACTATATAGGGAATAGGGTGCCATTTGAGACTCAGTCTAAGCCTGCTTTACCCACACTCAGTGTCTCAGATAGGGACCTTCATTCACCAAGACCCAGTTTCCACTAACCCCATCCCTTCCAACCAACACAGAATGCTTTTAGAACTTTATCAGGAAGTAGGAAAGAACAATGTAACCACGGCAACGTTTGTTAATCCCATCGTGAAAGGAATGGAGTGGACCCCAGTCTGGATTCCCTTTTCTCTGGACCATAAAGGGAGAGGTTGGGGGTATAGGACTGGTGGGCTGGGGGTATAGGACTGGTGGGCTGGGGGTATAGGACTGGTGGGCTGGGGGTACAGAGAGGGCTGGGGGTATAGGACTGGTGGGCTGGGGGTATAGGACTGGTGGGGTGGGGGTATAGGACTGGTGGGGTGGGGGTACAGAGAGGGGTGGGGGTCTAGGACTGGTGGGGTGGGGGTACAGAGAGGGTTGGGGTATAGGACTGGTGGGGTGGGGGTATAGGACTGGTGGGGTGGGGGGTACAGAGAGGGTTGGGGGTATAGGACTGGTGGGCTGGGGGTACAGAGAGGGCTGGGGGTATAGGACTGGTGGGGTGGGGGTACAGAGAGGGTTGGGGGGTATAGGACTGGTGGGCTGGGGGTACAGAGAGGGCTGGGGGTATAGGACTGGTGGGGTGGGGGTACAGAGAGGGCTGGGGTATAGGACTGGTGGGGTGGGGGTACAGAGAGGGCTGGGGGTATAGGACTGGTGGGGTGGGGGGGTACAGAGAGGGCTGGGGGTATAGGACTGGTGGGGTGGGGGTACAGAGAGGGCTGGGGGTATAGGACTGGTGGGGTGGGGGTACAGAGAGGGCTGGGGGTATAGGACTGGTGGGCTGGGGGTACAGAGAGTGGTGGGGGTATAGGACTGGTGGGCTGGGGGTACAGAGAGGGCTGGGGGTATAGGACTGGTGGGCTGGGGGTACAGAGAGGGGTGGGGGGTATAGGACTGGTGGGGTGGGGGTACAGAGAGGGCTGGGGGTATAGGACTGGTGGGCTGGGGGTACAGAGAGGGCTGGGGGTATAGGACTGGTGGGCTGGGGGTACAGAGAGGGGTGGGGGTATAGGACTGGTGGGGTGGGGGTATAGGACTGGTGGGCTGGGGGTACAGAGAGGGGTGGGGATAATAGGACTGGTGGGCTGGGGGTACAGAGAGGGGTGGGGGTATAGGACTGGTGGGGTGGGGGTACAGAGAGGGGTGGGGGTATAGGACAGGTGGGCTGGGGGTACAGAGAGGGGTGGGGGTATAGGACTGGTGGGCTGGGGGTACAGAGAGGGTTGGGGGTATAGGACTGGTGGGCTGGGGGTACAGAGAGGGGTGGGGGTATAGGATTGCGGCTGGGATAGAGGGCTTGGTGGGATTCCGTTCCTTGGCAGTACAGTAACTCCTGGCGGTGCCCTCACTAGCTGCTGTAATCCCTGGCCTTGGCTAATGCTGCTATAGCGGCTCTGGGGCAGGGTGGGGCTGGGTGGGACTGGGCGGGTAGGGTGGGGTAGGGTGGGCAGGATGGGGCTGGGCAGGTAGGGTGGGGCAGGGTGGGACTGGGCGGGTAGGGTGGGGTAGGGTGGGCAGGATGGGGCTGGGCAGGGTGGGACTGGGCGGGTAGGGTGGGGTAGGTTGGGCAGGATGGGGCTGGGCAGGTAGGGTGGGCAGGATGGGGCTGGGCAGGTAGGTTGGTTGGGAGGGGGGTGTCACGTCCTGACAAGACAGGCTGACCCTGACCCCAATTCCTCATATCTATAATTCCACTAAAACTATTAGTACTAGCTACCATTGTTACCAGCTGCTATACTATTACACTGATACTGCTACTATTACTGCTACTACTACTGTTACTACTACTATTACTGCTACTACTACTACTACTACTGCTACTACCACTGATACTACCACTGATACTACTACTGCTACTACTACTACTACTACTACTGCTACTACCACTGATACTACCACTGATACTACTACTGCTACTGCTACTACTACTACTACTACTACTACTACTACTATTACTACTGCTACTACCACTGATACTACCACTGATACTACTACTGCTACTGCTACTACTACTACTACTACTACTGCTACTATTACTACTGCTACTGCTACTTCTACTATTTTTTTTTTTTTTTTTTTTTTTCACCTTTATTTAACCAGGTAAGCCAGTTGAGAACAGGTTCTCATTTACAACTGCGACCTGGCCAAGATAAAGCAAAGTAGTGCAATAAAAACAACACAGAGTTACATATGGGGTAAAAAAAAAACATAAAGTCAGAAATACAACAGAAAATATATATACAGTGTGTGCAAATGTAGCAAGTTATGGAGGTAAGGCAATAAATAGGCTATAGTGCAGAATAATTACAATAGTATTAACACTGGAATGCTAGATGTGCAAGAGATTATGTGCAAATAGAGATACTGGGGTGCAAAAGAGCAAAATAAATAACAATATAGGGATGAGGTAGTTGGGTGGGCTAATTTCGGATGGGCTGTGTACAGGTGCAGTGATCGGTAAGGTGCTCTGACAACTGATGCTTAAAGTTATTGAGGGAGATAAGAGTCTCCAGCTTCAGAGATTTTTGCAATTCGTTCCAGTCATTGGCAGCAGAGAACTGGAAGGAATGGCGGCCAAAGGAGGTGTTGGCTTTGGGAATGACCAGAGAGGCCAAAGATACTACTTCTACTACTACTACTACTACTACTACTACTACTGCTACTGCTACTACTATTACTACTACTGCTACTACTAATACTACTACTACTACTACTGCTACTACTACTACTACTTCTACTACTACTACTACTACTACTACTGCTACTACTTCTACTACTACTACTACTGCTACTACTACTACTACTACTATTACTACTACTACTACTACTGCTACTACTACTACTACTGCTACTGCTACTGCTACTATACACTATACTAATAAAACATTTTATTCATCAATCTACACACATAACCCCATAATGACAAAGCCAAAAGAGGTTTTTAGAAACGTTTGCAAATGTATTAAAAATGAAAAACAAACATACCTTATTTGCATAAGTATTCAGACCTTTTGCTATGAGATTCGAAATTGAGCTCAGGTGCATCCTGTTTCCATTGATCACCCTTGAGATGTTTCTACAACTTGATTGGAGTCCACCTGTGGTACAGTGAGGGAAAAAAATATTTGATCCCCTGCTGATTTTGTACGTTTGCCCACTGACAAAGAAATGATCAGTCTATAATTTTAATGGTAGGTTTATTTGAACAGTGAGAGACAGAATAACAACAAAAAAATCCAGAAAAACGCATATCAAAAATGTTATAAATTGATTTGCATTTTAATGAGGGAAATAAGTATTTGACCCCTCTGCAAAACATGACTTAGTACTTGGTGGCAAAACCCTTGTTGGCAATCACAGAGGTCAGACGTTTCTTGCAGTTGGCCACCAGGTTTGCACACATCTCAGGAGGGATTTTGTCCAACTCCTCTTTGCAGATCTTCTCCAAGTCATTAAGGTTTCGAGGCTGACGTTTGGCAACTCGAAGGGGAGAAGGGCCTTGGTCAGGGAGGTGACCAAGAACCCGATGTTCACTCTGACAGAGCACCAGAGTTCCTCTGTGGAGATGGGAGAACCTTCCAGAAGGACAACCATCTCTGCAGCACTCCACCAATCAGGTCTTTATGGTAGAGTGGCTAGACGGAAGCCACTCCTCAGTAAAAGGCACATGACAGCCCGCTTGAGGTTTGCCAAGAGGCACCTAAAGAACTCTGACCATGAGAAACAAGATTCTCTGGTCTGAGGAAACCAAGATTGAACTCTTTGGCCTGAATGCCAAGCGTCACGTCTGGAGGAAACCTGGCACCATCCCTGTGGTGAAGCATGGTGGAGGCAGCATCATGCTGTGGGGATGTTTTTCAGCGGCAGGGACTGGGAGACTAGTCAGGATCGAGGGAACGATGAACGGAGCAAAGAACACAGAGATCCTCGATGAAAACCTGCTCCAGAGCGCTCAGGACCTCAGACTGGGATGAAGGTTCGCCTTCCAACAGGACAACGACCCTAAGCACACAGCCAAGACAACGCAGGAGTGGCTTTAGGACAAGTCTCTCAATGTCCTTGAGTAGCCCAGCCAGAGCCCGGACTTGAACCCGATCGAACATCTCTGGAGAGACCTGAAAATAACTGTGCAGCGACGCTCCCCATCCAACCTGACAGAGCTTGAGAGGATCTGCAGAGAAGAATGGGAGAAACTCCCCAAATACAGGTGTGCCAGGCTTGTAGCGTCATACCCAAAACTCTAGGCTGTAATCGCTGCCAAAGGTGCTTCAACAATGTACTGAGTAAAGGGTCTGAATACTTATGTAAATGTGATATTTCTTATTTTTTGTAAAAAAATAATATTTGCAAACATTTCTTAAAAACCTGCTTTTGTTTTGTCATTATGGGGTATTGTGTGTAGATTGATGAGGGGGGGAAAACAATTTAATCAATTTTAGAATAAGGCTGTAATGTAACAAAATGTGGAAAAAGTCAAGGGGTCTGAATACTTTCTGAAGGCACTGTATATTATATATGTCTAACAGTTTGTTGTTTGATATCCATATATAGCTAACTGTTCCGGTCACGGCCAGCCAGACATCACAGTGGCTCCACCACTCCTGAGAGGACACAACACAAGGGTTATTTTCTCAGCACTAGCCTGGATTTCCCTGCAGTGGGGGAAGGGGGTGGGTCTCCAGACTATTGCTCCAGTCTGCAGCCCTGGCCCATGTGTCACCCCAGTGTGACCACTGACAGAGGAGATGAGTGTTCAGGGTGTTCTGAGCTCCAGTCTGCAGCCGGAGTCAGGCCATGTTGATGAATGAATTGGAGTTCCCCTGAGCTGTGTCGGGTGGCTGGGCATGGGGCTGGAGGGGTGTGCGGTGTGTGTGTGTGTGGGGGGGGTTATGTGGATACTCACTGAGTACAGGGCTCTAGTTGAGGCCTAGCTAGGACCTGGGGTCTTCGTAGGGTACAAGGACGCAGACAGTTCTGAAGCCCAATGAGCGTATCCAAACAAACACAGAACCAGGCCCAAGCTGCTTTCTCCAGGACCAGGTCCGAGCTGCTTTCTCCAGGACCAGGTACGAGCTGCTTTCTCCAGGACCAGGCCCAAGCTGCTTTCTCCAGGAACAGGTCCGAGCTGCATTCTCCAGGACCAGGGAGCGCTGCCCGCTGCCCGGCTGAACCCAGCCTAGGACCCCTGGGCTGTGTCAGAGTGTGTGAATCTGACCATTTTCCTGTCAAAATGTAACGAGTACTTTTGGGTGTCAGGGAAAATGTAATGAGTAAAAAGTACATTATTTTCTTTAGGAATGTAAAAGTTGGCAAAAATATAAATAGTAAAGTAAAGTACAGATACCCCAAAAAACTACTTACTTAAGTATTCACACCACTGGCTAAGCGGATGTCTACCAACATGGGTTAACAATCGATCTGATTGAATCGAGGCCTTAGTCAGTCAGTCAGTCAGGACAGTAGTTCTCTGACCTCTCTCTGACCTCTTCCTGACCTCTCCATGACGACTGGAGGCACTTTACTGTCTGTCTGCTCAGTTTCAGTGGGGGAGCCGGGGGAGGGGGTGAGGCACTTTACTGTCTGTCTGCTCAGTCTTAGTGGGGGAGGGGGGAGGGGGGTGAGGCAGGGGAGACAGCCTGTTTACAGGGTGGGCGTGTGCAAGTCACAGAGAGGGGGAGAGGGAGGAGGAGGGAGAGAGGCAGCCACTCTAGCATTCTTAGGCTTATTTAAGCTGCCTTGCAGTCATTCGTTTTATGAATTCTTTCTAAACCCAAAACTCAGGGAGGGGTTCAGTTTAGTCATCAACTTAAAGCAGACAAAAAGTCCTCTGTTTTACTTTGAACATTTTGTGAAAGTTTGTGTTCTTTCCATGAAGAGAAATTAAGTAGCATTTTTGGTGGATGATGAATATATTTTTTTTTTGCACATACATTTGGAAACTGCAGACAGGGCGCGCAGGCAAATGGACTGGGTTCTCTCTCTGGTATGTCCAACCAGGGCCCAGACAGGCAAATGGACTGGGTTCTCTCTCTGGTATGTCCAACCAGGGCCCAGACAGGCAAATGGACTGGGTTCTCTCTCTGGTATGTCCAACCAGGGCCCAGACAGGCAAATGGACTGGGTTCTCTCTCTGGTATGTCCAACCAGGGCCCAGACAGGCAAATGGACTGGGTTCTCTCTCTGGTATGTCCAACCAGGGCCCAGACAGGCAAATGGACTGGGTTCTCTCTCTGGTATGTCCAACCAGGGCCCAGACAGGCAAATGGACTGGGTTCTCTCTCTGGTATGTCCAACCAGGGCCCAGACAGGCTGTGCTGCAGCAGCAGTAGGTAGTTGCAGAATTGGGTTCAAATAGTATTTCAAATCTT
>NC_059200.1:19292123-19397123 GCF_020615455.1 Coregonus clupeaformis | reverse complement strand
TGATAGAGAGAAAGAGAACTCTGTGAAAATCAATGAGATTAATAATATGAAGAATATAAAACAGGAAAGCCATCCGACACGGAATTATCATTTTTCTTGATCTCATCTCACACACAGAAAATATAAGAGCATTTAATGTCCAAAATGATTTGTTTTCAGTTTGTTGGATAGAGCAGTTAGTCATGTTTATAATGAAATCAAAGCAAACTTGGCGGATTTCATTCCGATCGCATGTTGTAGACAACACAGCTTTTAAAGGCAATGTTCCCGCGTTTCGCAGAGACTGCATTCACGGTAAACGCTGTAGATGTCGGCTCAATAAGAAATTACCTTTAAATGTCAAGCGTGCTATAATGTGGATCTAGAGCGGTTCAGAATTAGTCCCAGTCTAGATGTAAAATGCATTTAATAATCAATAATCAAACTTTACTGTAAAAACAATAGGATTATTTGCT
Source organism: Coregonus clupeaformis (assembly GCF_020615455.1). NCBI lineage: Eukaryota > Metazoa > Chordata > Actinopteri > Salmoniformes > Salmonidae > Coregonus > Coregonus clupeaformis. The sequence goes on along the minus strand of NC_059200.1, from coordinate 19,396,668 downwards.
TTGCAATAGAGCAGTATATGTACATGATGTGATGACTGTAAATGTCTGAATGTGTTGAAAGGTATTGTAGGTGATTGTAGGTTCTCTTTCTCCAGCAGAATGAATTCCTGCCCAGGTCAAAGGGCAAACAACTATTTTCCCAGCTTGCTGTAAAGACACAAACAGCTACATGCCGATTACACAATTTCTGACATTTACCGCTACAACAGTAAAACAAAAGACAACAACAATAGCTTTAAAAATATCAATTGTGACTAGTTTTCTTTAAGAAATTAAAGAAGCAAACATTGATCATTCTGTGTGAAAAATATGAAAACTATACAAAGTATAGGGGTATCTTGGGGTTAACTTCTGTTCCGCTGTTAGTTACGGCCTGCGAGGAGGAAGTGCTGACTTGAATGAATTCCTGTGTTGATTGCAGTAAAGTAAATGAGCGGTTGGAATGTAGAGCTGCAATAATCATCCCCTGGGTAACCAGAGAACCTCAGACTTCACAGCCATACGGGACAATCCACCAACCCACCAACCCCCGACTGGAGACAGACTGCCTTAAGGACTGGAGACATCGGTGGTGAGCTGTCTGAACTGGGGCTCCAACCCCCAGCCCCAGAACCTTTAAAACAATCTGGCCCTAACAGGAAGTGATGTATGTAAATCTGTCAGCGAGGCTAATTCACTGGCTACTCTAAATATTTACCCAAGCTTTACTCTGGAAGGCCCTGGAATCTTTACACACACAAAAACAGTCGGAATCTTTATATTTAATTTCATCTCACAGTACAAAATCTATTCACTCTAAAGTGGTTCGGTATCACTGGTTATAATAATATGCCATTTAGCAGACGCTTTTATCCAAAGCGACTTACAGTCATGCGTGCATACATTTTTTGTGTATGGGTGGTCCCGGGGATCGAACCCACTACCCTGGCGTTACAAGCGCCGTGCTCTACCAGCTGAGCTACAGAGGACCACGGTGATGTTGTCATGGTGATGTTGAGAAATAAACCTATCATCCACTGTGAGGGGACATCCTCTTAAAATAATCCAATGCCACATTTGTGAAGGCCCAACAACACTGTTTTTATTTTTGTCCAGACCTCAGTGTCCTCATAAGTAGCTATGGCCCTGTATGTATGTAATGGTTAAATCAGTGGATAATTGTGCTGTGTGGTGTCTCTTCCCAATTCCTTCAGCTCCAGTCATCCCCTGTGGGTTGGGTCCTCTCACCCCCCCCAGTCCCCCCAGTCTGGGTGACAGCCGGGTCCTGTCTGGTTCTGCTCTGGACGGGCTCAGGTTGTGGCTTCAGGAAGGAGGAACAGCAGGGGTGTGGGTTCCAGGAGGGGGGAGGTGTGTGTGTGTGCACTCCAGGGAAACGTCTCCTGTCTGACCTGCACTAAACACTCCTCTCACTAATACACCATAAATCAATTCTCCACGGAGGGAGGGAGGGATGGATGGAGGGATGGATGGATGGATGGATGGAGAGGGGGATGAGGATTGAGGTTTTCTTTAGGGGACATCTTTTAATCCCAGTCTTTTATCTAATTAAAATGTCAGACAGGAGAACAGTGGGGATTCCACAAAACACCCTGACTATAAATACTGCATGTGCACAGATAAAAGCATGGAAATGGCAGGAGGCCGTCTACACTCTTAAAAGGTCCAGAATATTGTCGGTTCCAGGTGCGTAGGTATCAAAATGTGAATATTAGACGAAGAGATGGAGACCCGCACACTGTCGAAAAATAGTAATAAATCCAAAATGGAGGCTTAAATGCAAAAATATAGATGTTTTATTTACATTTTAGTCATTTAGCAGACGCTCTTATCCAGAGCGACTTACAGTTAGTGAGTGCATACATTATTTTTCATACTGGCCCCCCGTGGGAATCGAACCCACAACCCTGGCGTTGCAACTGAGCTCCCTGCCGGCCATTCCCTCCCCTACCCTGGGCCAATTGTGCGCCGCCCCATGGGTCTCCCGGTCGTGGCCGGCTATGACAGAGCCTGGATTCGAACCAGGATCTCTAGTGGCACAGCTAGCACTGTGATGCAGTGCCTTAGACCACTGCGCCACTCGGGAGGTTAGACATCAAGGTGCCCAAAAATTGATAGAGCAGAAAAGTGCATAAATAAAGGGTGAAAACAAATGCAGTGCATTCGGAAAGTATTCAGACCCCTTCCCTTTTTCCACATTTTGTTACGTTACAGCCTTATTCTAAAATTGATTAAATTATATTTTTTCCTCATCAATCTATAGAATATACACCTTAATAACAAAGCGAAAACAAGTATTCAGACTTTACCATGAGATTCGAAATTGAGCTCAGGTGCATCCTGTTTCCATTGATCATCCTTGAGATGTTTCTACAACTTGATTGGAGTCCACCTGTGCTAAATTCAATTGATTGGACATGATTTGAAAAGGCACACACCTTTCTATATAACGTCCCACAGTTGACAGTGCATGTCAGAGCAAAGACCAAGCCATGAGGTCGAAGGAATTGTCCATAGAGCTCCGAGACAGGATTGTGTCGAGGCACAGATCTGGGGAAGGGTACCAAAACATTTATGCAGCATTAAAGGTCCCCAAGAACACAGAGGCCTCCATCATTCTTAAATGGAAGAAGTTTGGAACCACCAAGACTCTTCCTAGAGCTGGCCGCCCGGCCAAACTGAGCAATTGGGGGAGAAGGGCGTTGGTCAGGGAGGTGACCAAGAACCCGACGGTCACTCTGACAGAGCTCCAGAGTTCCTCTGTGGAGATGGGAGAACCTTCCAGAAGGACAACCATCTCTACAGCACTCCACCAATCAGGCCTGTATGGTATAGTGGCCAGATGGAAGCCACGCCTCATTAAAAGGCACATGATAGCCCGCTTGGAGTTTGCCAAAAGGCACCTAAAGGACTCTCAAACCATGAGAAACAAGATTCTCTGGTCTGATGAGCTGCCGCTTTCAAGGAGCGGGACACTAATCCGGAAAGCTTATAAGAAATCCTGCTATGCCCTCAGACGAACGATCAAACAGGCAAAGCATCAATACAGGACTAAGATTGAATCCTACTACACCGGCTCTGACACTTGTCGGATGTGGCAGGGCTTGCAAACTATTACGGACTACAAAGGGAAACCCAGCCACGAGCTGTCCAGTGACGCGAGCCTACCAGACGAGCTAAATGCCTTTTATGCTCGTTTCGAGGCAAGCAACACTGAAGTATGCATGAGAGCACCAGCTGTTCCGGGACAACTGTGTGATCATGCTCTCTGTAGCCGATGTGAGCAAGACCTTTAAACAGGTCAACATTCACAAAGCCGCGGGGCCAGACGGATTACCAGGATGTGTACTCAAAGCATGCGCGGACCAACTGGCAAGTGTTTTCACTGACATTTTCAACCTCTCCCTGACCGAGTCTGTAATACCTACATGTTAAAAGCAGACAACCATAATCCCTGTGCCGAAGGAAGCAAAGGTAACCTGCCTAAATGATTACCGCCCTGTAGCACTCACGTCGGTAGCCATGAAGTGCTTTGAAAGGCTGGTCATGGCTCACATCAACACCATCATCACGGAAACCCTAGACCCACTCCAATTCGCATACCGCCCCAACAGATCCATGGATGACGCAATCTCAATCGCACTCCACACTGCCCTCTCCCACCCTGGGACTAAACACCTCCCTCTGCAACTGGATCCTGGACTTCCTGACAGGCCGCCCCCAGTTGGTAAGGGTAGGTAACAACACATCTGTCACGCTCATCCTCAACCCTCAGGGGTGCATGCTTAGTCCCCTCCTGTACCCTCTGTTCACCCACGACTGAGTGGCCAAACACGACTCCAACACCATCATTAAGTTTGCTGACGACACAACAGTGGTAGGCCTGATCACCGACAACGATGAGTCAGCCAATAGGGAGGAGGTCAGAGACCTGGCAGTGTGATGCCAGGACAACAACCTCTCCCTCAATGTGAGCAAGACAAAGTAGCTGATCGTGGACTACAGGAAAAGGCAGGCCGAATAAGCCCCCATTAACATCGACGGGGCTGTAGTGGAGCGGGTTGAGAGTTTCAAGTTCCTTGGTGTCCACATCACCAACAAACTATCATGGTCCAAACACACCAAGACAGTCATGAAGAGGGCACAACAACACCTTTTCCCCCTCAGGAGACTGAAAAGATTTGGCATGGGTTGCCAGATCCTCGAAAAGTTCTACAGCTGCACCATCGAGAGCATCCTGACCTGTTGCATCACTGCCTGGTATAGTAACTGCTCGGCATCTGACCGTAAGGCACTACAGAGGGTAGTGCGTACGGCCCAGTACATCACTGGGGCCAAGCTTCTTGCCATCCAGGACCTATATACTAGGCGGTGCCCAAAATAATTGTCAAAGACTCCATGGACTGTTCTCTCTGCTACTGTTCTCTCTGCTACCACACAGCAAGCGGTACCGGAGTGCCAAGCCTAGAACCAAAAGGCTCCTTAACAGCTTCTACATCCAAGCCATAAGACTGCTGAACAATTAATCAAATGGTCACCCAGACTATTTACATTGGCATCTCCCCCTCCCTTTGTTTTTATACTGCTGTTACTCGCTGTTTATTATCAATGCATAGTCACTTTACCCCTACCTACATGTACAAATTCGTTATTGTTATTTTATTGTGTTACTTTAAATTGTATTTATATTTTTTACTTTAGTTTATTTTGTAAATATTTTCTTAACTCTTTCTTGAACTGCATTGTTGGTTAAGGGCTTGTAAGTAAGCATTTCACAGTAAGGTCTACACCTGTTGTATTCGGCGCATGTGACAAATACAATTTGATTTGATTTGATTTGATGAAACCAAGATTGAACTCTTTGGCCTGAATGCCAAGTGTCACGTCTGGAGGAAACCTGGCACTGTCCCTACGGTGAAGCATGGTGGTGGCAGCATCATGCTGTGGGGATGTTTTTCAGTGGCAGGGACTGGGAGACTAGTCAGGATCGAGGGAAAGATGAACGGAGCAATGTACAGAGAGATCCTTGATGAAAACCTGCTCTAGAGCACTAAGGACCACAGAATGGGGCGAAGGTTCACCTTCCAACAGGACAACGACCCTAAGCACACAGCCAAGACAACGCAGGTGTGGCTTGGGACAAGTCTCTGAATGTCCTTGAGTGGCCCAGCCAGAGCCCGGACTTGAACCGGATCTAAAATCTCTGGAGAGACCTGAAAATAGCTGTGCAGCAACGCTCCCCATCCAACCTGACAGAGCTTGAGAGGATCTGCAGAGAAGAATGGGAGAAACTCCCCAAATACAGGTGTGCCAAGCTTGTAGCGTCATACCCAGGAAAACTTAAGGCTGTAATCCCTGCCAAAGCTGCTTCAACAAAGTACTGAGTAAAGGGTCTGAATACTTATATAAATGTGATATTTCCGTATTTTATTTTTAATACATTTGCTAAAATATCTAAAAGCCTGTTTTCGCTTTGTCATTATGGGGTATTGTGTGTAGATTGATCTGGGAAAAAAACAATTTAATCAATTTTAGAATAAGGCTGTAACTTAACAAAATGTGGAAAAAGTCAAGGGGTCTGAATACTTTCCGAAGGCCCTGTACATGCATGAAAGAAAGAGAGAGAGAGCCTCATGCTACACTATACTACTGCCTGGCTCTGAAAGTATGTAGGTATCGATCAAGTGTTTCCATGAGTGGATGGATTTCAGGGTCGTGACATCCTATGCTTTCCATTTTGTTGCCCTTTGATAGTAATCTATGATTCAAACAGAAATGCTTGAGTACGTCCGCTTGTGTGAAGGTTGCACACCTCTGCTGCTCAGCCATCCCTGTGGTACCTTAGTACACACACATCCTGAGAACCAGGTCTTAACAATAACTGGAAATAATGAATGCGAATTTGGAGGTAAGCAATAGATATGTTACATAGGAATACATCTAATTTCCAGAAAAATGTCAGAGAGTAGGAAGAGAAAAAGATAAGATTAAATATTCATGGAAAAAACATTTGATTTCTGTTTTGTTTCTCTAACCAATGTGAAGCTCAAATACATTTTACAATAGGCTGTGATGACACCCTGATCAAGGTGTGAGCTGATACGCGTTGGTGTATTTTAACAATGACTTAGCCCACACATTAAAGGCTTTTTAACTTTCAAACCCACACGAGTGCTTGAACTTTTTTTATGCCACTTAGTACCTAGTTGTGGTTACACGTTTTTCATTTTGCTTTGCTAGTACTTTTCCCCTCCAAGAGCACCTGTGGTTGTTTTGGAGTACCCGAAGCGCTCCCGGGACAAACATTTTACAATAGTTCATCTTGCAGACATCACAGCTGCAGTCTGCCGTCCATTTACAGATTTTTTTTTTTTAAGAAGTATTTATTTACTTGGTGTTCTAGCTTTTGGCTACTGTGCATTAATACAGTATACTATACTACATTTTTATGTAATTACATATAACTATATGCTAGACTGTCTCTTGGAAAGTTATTTGTTTTAGCATTTCAATGTGAGATAGAAAACCACAGTATAGCATAGTTTTGTTACCAAAGGTACATTAAACATCCAAGATAGCGTACAGTAAAACTCTGCTCACCAAGAAATAATGTCAACAAGTAGAAGAAGAAGATTATTACTGTACTTCTATAGATCTATAGAACCAACAGTGTTTCACTGCACAGTCAGTTCACAGCAGACTCTTAGAGACAGAGAGAGAGAGAGAGTCCCGTAAGCAAGCTGGTCCTGGGGCTCTGTTCACAAACACAAACAGACCCCACAGAGCCCCAGGACAGCAACACAATTAGACCCAACCAAATCATGAGAAAACAAATAGATAATTACTTGACACATTGGAAAGAATTAACAAAAAAACAGAGCAAACTAGAATGCTATTTGGCCCTAAACAGAGAGTACACAGTGGCAAAATACCTGACCACTATGACTGACCCAAAAGTAAGGAAAGCGTTGACTAAGTACAGACTCAGTGAGCATAGCCTTGCTATTGAGAGAGGCCGTTGTAGGCAGACCTGGCTCTCAAGGGAAGACAGGCTATGTGCACACTGCCCACAAAATGAGGTGGAAACTGAGCTGCACTTCCTAACCTCCTGCCAAATGTATGACCATATTAGAGACACATATTTCCCTTAGATTATTATTATTATTAGACACTATTGTGGTCCTCTGTAGCTCAGCTGGTAGAGCACGGCACTTGTAACGCCAGGGTAGTGGGTTCGATACCCGGGACCACCCATACACAAAAATGTATGCACGCATGACTGTAAATCGTTTTGGATAAAAGCGTCTGCTAAATGGCTTATTATTATTATTATTATTAGATTACACAGACCCACAAATAATTGCCACAAGAAAAGGGCAACCAGTGAAGAACAAACACCATTGTAAATAGAACCCATATTTATGTTTATTTGTTTTCCCTTTTGTACTTCAACTATTTGCACATCGTTACAACACTGTATATAGACATAATATGACATTTGACATTTCTCTATTCCTTTGGAACTTTTGTGAGTGTAATGTTTACTGTACATTTTTTATTGTTTATTATCTACTTCACTTGCTTTGGCAACGTTAACATATCTTTCCATGCCAATAAAGCCCTTAAATTGAAATTGAGAGACTGAATTTAGAAGATGTCATTCAGTCAGTCTTCTCCTCCTCAATAGGACACCCAGGAGTGTTGTTAGTGAGTAGATCTCAGTCAGAGGAGAGGTGCGTCGGTCAGGACTCAGACGAAACAGAGGAGGGTGTGTCTGTGTGTGTGTGTCCCTGTGTGTCTCTGTGTGTGTGTGTTAGGCCTACTGCTGCTAGGTAGCTCTCTCTCTGCTCTCTCCCTCCCCTCTGTCTGTCCTTGATTGCAGGAGTGAAGTCTGGTGTGCGGGAGTCAGGGTTCCAGCTGCAGCTCATTCACCATAATCACCTCAGCCTTTAAGACCCGGTCAAACTTACCACTCATCGTCAGATCATAGTCAAGACGACCATGTTAGTCTCGCTGCTGACTCAACCTGTTTATTTTTGCTCTTTGTGTTTTGGCCTGTTCTATTTACTTTTTCTCCTGTGCCACAGATATTTGGAACCTGACTCCTGCCTCCGCTTCACTCCTGCCACCACCATCCTGCTCTCCACTACCGGACCTCTCTTTTGGACTCACCACGGACACTAGGACATTACGGTACCACACCTGCCCTGACCTGGATCTGTTACCCTCCCTGTAACCTGGACTTGCTCTTCCCCTATTATTGGAAACCTGGACTATTGAACATTTTAAATAAACCTGTTAAACCTTCTCTGGCTTGGTGTACTTGTCTGCATTTGGGTTCTAATACTGGTAAATCATAACAGTATGATCTGACCATCATGAACCCAGCAGACAGTAGCTTGGATACCACCCCAGAGTGCACTCAAATTTGGACTGCCATAGCCAATCAGGGCATTTTACTTGGCCAACATGATACCCTGTTTAAGACGATTGCTGAGGACAGTCAGGTGCTGCTTAATCAGGTTCAATTACTCACCAATCAAGTGTCTGCCCTTACTACCCCTTCAGCCCAGATCAGAGAGCCTTTTGTTCCTGCTCCAGAGCGCTATGACGGGAACATGGGAACCTGTGGCGATTTTTTGACTCAATGCTCGTTAGTGTTTGAACAACAGCCCCTCACCTACGCCTCAGAAAGAGCCCGTATTGCCTACCTTATCAACTCTACTAGCGGTTCCGCTCGTGCCTGGGGATCCGCGGTCTGGGAGAGTCAGTCAGACATTTGCAACGCTTACGTTGCCTTCACCACTGAGATGAGGAAGGTTTTTGACCACCCCGTACGAGGCAAGGAGGCTGCGAAACGGTTGTTTTCTCTTCGGCAGGGGGCTCGCAGTGTGGCGGAGATGGCAGTGGAGTTTCGGACTTTAGCAGCAGTGAGTGGTTGGAATGACGAGGCATTACAAGGAGTGTTCATCAATGCTTTGTCTGAGACTTTAAAAGATTAATTGGTGTCATATGATGAATCGCCTACGCTGGATAATCTTATTTCACTCACCATCAGGTTGGATAATCGGATTCGGGAGCGCCGCCGGGAGAGGAGTGTTAGTTCCAAGCAACCTGTCTGTCATCAACAAACTCCTCCCCGCATCTTCCCTACGGAGAAAGCCGTGTCTTCCCGAGTCGATACGAGGAGCACTGAACCCGAGCCATGGAGGTGGGTCGTGCACGGTTGTCCTCAGAGGAGCGTGCACGTCGCATTCAGGCTCGGGTCTGCCTGTATTGTGGAGAAGCTGGTCATTTCGTTCCTTCCTGCCCAGTTCGTCCGGGGAAAAGGGCCGGCTCATCATTAATGGGAGAAGTTTTGGTGAGCCGAGGAGCGGATTCTTCCTCTTCTCCCCGCATTCTGCTCCAGGCATCCCTCCAGTGGCAGTTCCAGAATCTCTCTGTTAGTGCGCTGATTGACTCTGGTGCAGACGAAAGCTTTTTGGATAGAGAGTGGGCTCAACAAATGGATTTGGAGACTGTTCCTATGGACTGTCCGCTGCAGGCTAAGGGTCTGAATGGACAATTGTTGACCCATATTACCCATCAGACTGTTCCTGTTTGTCTTAGAGTGTCGGGAAATCATCAGGAGAACATTCAATTCCATATTATCGACTGCCCACAGACCCCTCTGGTCCTTGGTATCCCCTGGCTCATAAGACACAATCCACACATTGATTGGGTGACAGGTAGAATTGTTTCATGGAGCACATTTTGTCATGTGAATTGTTTGTGTTCTGCTCTGACTCCTGCCAGTACTGTGCCTCGACCTCCACTGGAGTCCATGGATCTTTCTAATGTTCCTGACGTGTATCATGACCTGGCATCCGTTTTCTGCAAACACAGAGCTACTTCTCTTCCTCCTCACCGGCCTTACGACTGTGCCATTGACCTCCAGCCAGGAGCCCCGCTCCCCAGCAGTCGCCTGTACAATCTCTCCCGGCCGGAGACGGAGGCTATGGAGAACTACATTCGGGACTCCTTGGCGGCAGGTATTATGCGTCCTTCCTCGTCACCTGTAGGAGCGGGATTCTTTTTTGTTGCTAAGAAGGATAAGACCCTCAGACCCTGTATTGATTACCGTGGACTTAACAACATCACCATTAAGAACAAGTATTCTCTGCCTTTGATTAATTCTGCTTTTCCCCTCCTTCATGGTGCTACCATCTTTACGAAACTGGATCTACGAAATGCGTATCACCTGGTGCGCATTCGTAAAGGTGATGAATGGAAGACTGCCTTCAACACACCCTTGGGACATTTTGAGTATCTGGTTATGCCTTTTGGGTTGTCTAATGCCCCTGCTGTTTTTCAGGCACTAGTCAATGATGTCCTTCGGGACATGTTGAATCGGTTTGTTTTTGTCTATCTGGATGATATCTTGATTTTCTCAGAGTCCTCCCAGGAACATGAACTGCATGTGCGCCAGGTGTTGCAAAAGGTTGTTGGAGAACAAACTGTTTGTGAAGATGGAGAAATGTGAATTTCATGTGTCTGAGACCTCTTTTTTGGGTTACATCATCGCTCAGGGGGAGTTGCGGATGGACCCAGCTAAGATCTCTGCTGTCACGGACTGGCCAGCCCCTCTACCCGCAAACAACTTCAACGATTTCTGGGGTTTGCGAACTTCTATAGGAGGTTCATCAAGGACTACAGCCGCATTGCGGCGCCACTCACCGCTCTCACCTCCATCTCACGACCGTTCGCTTGGAATGAAGGGGGCCGAATCAGCGTTCGAAGAACTGAAACATCGCTTCGCCTCGGCTCCCATTCTGATGCAGCCGGACCCCGACCGCCAGTTTGTCGTGGAGGTGGATGCATCCGACACTGGGGTAGGTGCGGTGTTGTCACAGCGTTCTCCTGAAGATAACAAACTGCATCCCTGTGCTTTTCTCTCAAGGAAACTTTCTCAGGCAGAGAGGAATTATGATGTTGGCAATCGTGAACTGCTCGCCGTTAAGCTGGCTCTCGAGGAGTGGCGACATTGGTTGGAGGGGGCGGAACAACCCTTCATCGTTTGGACGGATCATAAGAATCTGGCTTACCTCCAGTCAGCGAAGCAGCTCAACCCCCCGTCAAGCCAGGTGGGCACTATTTTTTGGGAGATTCAATTTTTCTCTGTCTTACCGTCCTGGGTCACGCAACGCCAAGCCTGACGCCCTGTCTCGTGTTCATTCGGCTGTTGATACTGGTAGTAACCCTGAACCCATTTTGCCTCCTACCTGCAGTATTGCGGTCGTCACATGTGACATCGAGGGGATTGTTAGACAGGCTCAACATCATCAAGCTGACCCTGGGAGGGGTCCTCCTAACCGGATGTTTGTCCCTGAGTCTGCTCGCTCCCAGGTACTTCAGTGGGCTCACTCGTCTCCCCTTACCTGTCACCCTGGAGTTTCGCCGGACCCTTGACTTTGTGCGACGGAAGTTCTGGTGGGCCACGATGGAGGCGGACACTCGAGCCTTCATTGCTGCTTGTACGGTATGTGCACGAAGTAAGAACTCCACCCAGGCCAGCGCTGGTCATCTACGACCTCTACCTATACCCAGCCGGCCCTGGTCGCATATCGCTATGGATTTTGTCACTGGACTTCCCCCCTCGTCTGGAAAGACTGTAATTCTACGGTGATTGATCGTTTTCTAAGTTCGCTCATTTTTTGGCCCTACCTAAACTGCCCACTGCCAGAGAGACGGCTGATATTTTGGTGAACATGTGTTCCGCTCTCATGGTCTACCCACGGATATTGTCTCTGACAGGGGTCCCCAGTTTGTCTCCCAGGTGTGGAAAGCTTTCTGTAAAGCTTTGGGCATTACATCCAGCCTGTCCTCTGGATATCACCCCCAGACCAACGGGCAAGCCGAGAGAGCGAACCAGGAGATGGAGACCGCTCTTCGCTGTGTCACAGGGTCTAACCCTGGGTCATGGAGCTCCATGCTCCCCTGGGTGGAATATGCTCATAACACCTTGACTAACGCTTCCTCTGGTTTGTCTCCTTTTCTGTGTGCTCTGGGTTATCAACCTCCCCTGTTCCCTTCTCAAGAGAGGGAACTGGCGGTACCCTCGGTGCAGTCCCACATGCGCCGCTGCTTCAAGGTCTGGAGGAAGGCCAGGGTAGCTCTGTCCCGAGCTTCGGGCGTACATGCAGAGGCAAGCCAACCGTCACCGGTCCCAGGCTCCCGGTTACTCTCCTGGTCAAGAGGTATGGCTGAAGTCACGGGACCTTCCATTGAAGGTGGAGTCTAAGAAGATGGCGCCTCGTTTTATAGGACCGTTCAAGATACTGTCTATTGTTAACCCCTGCGCGGTTAAGCTACAGCTTCCTGCCTCCCTACGGGTTCATTCCACCTTTCATGTTTCCCAGATTAAGCCTGTGTCGGTTAGCCCTCTGTGCCCGCCTCTCGTCCCCCTCCTCCGCCCAGGATCGTGGGTGGGGGTCCAACTCACTGTCCGGCGACTTCTGGATGTTCGCCGCCGGGTCGTGGGTTTCCAGTACCTGGTGGATTGGGAGGTTATGGTCCTGAGGAACGTTCCTGGGTGCCCAGGAGCTTCATTGTGGATCCTGCTCTGGTCCGAGAGTTTCATAGGTTACATCCCGAGAAACCCCGTCGGCCGCCAGGTGGCGTCCGTAGAGGGGGGGTACTGTTAGGCCTACTGCTGCTAGGTAGCTCTCTCTCTGCTCTCTCCCCCCCTCTGTCTGTCCTTGATTGCAGGAGTGAAGTCTGGTGTGCGGGAGTCAGGGTTCCAGCTGCAGCTCATTCACCATAATCACCTCAGCCTTTAAGACCCGGTCAAACTTACCACTCATCGTCAGATCATAGTCAAGACGACCATGTTAGTCTCGCTGCTGACTCAACCTGTTTATTTTTGCTCTTTGTGTTTTGGCCTGTTCTATTTACTTTTTCTCCTGTGCCACAGATATTTGGAACCTGACTCCTGCCTCCGCTTCACTCCTGCCACCACCATCCTGCTCTCCACTACCGGACCTCTCTTTTGGACTCACCACGGACACTAGGACATTACGGTACCACACCTGCCCTGACCTGGATCTGTTACCCTCCCTGTAACCTGGACTTGCTCTTCCCCTATTATTGGAAACCTGGACTATTGAACATTTTAAATAAACCTGTTAAACCTTCTCTGGCTTGGTGTACTTGTCTGCATTTGGGTTCTAATACTGGTAAATCATAACAGTGTGTGTCTCTGTGTGTGTGTCCCTGTGTGTGTGTGTCTCTGTGTGTGTGTGTGTCTCTGTGTGTCCCTGTGTGTGTGTGTCTCTGTGTGTCCCTGTGTGTGTGTGTCTCTGTGTGTCCCTGTGTGTGTGTGTCTCTGTGTGTGTGTCTCTGTGTGTCCCTGTGTGTGTGTGTCTCTGTGTGTGTGTCTCTGTGTGTCCCTGTGTGTGTGTTAGTGTGTGTTTACATTTACATTTTAGTCATTTAGTAGACGCTCTTATCCAGAGCGACTTACAGTTAGTGAGTGCATACATTTTTCATACTGGTCCCCCGTGGGAAATGAACCCATAACCCTGGCGTTGCAAGCGCCATGCTCTACCAACTGAGCTACAGAGGGTTTTTTAAGAGGTGTACTTTACCCCTGTCTTAGTGTGTGTCTGTGTGTGTGTGTGTTAGTGTGTGTGTGTGTGTTAGTGTGTGTTAGTGTTAGTGTGTGTGTTTGTTAGTGTGTGTGTGTGTGTGTGTGTGTGTTAGTGTGTCTCTCCATCTCAGAGAGAGAAAAAGACTGAGAGATTTATAACGGCAGGATTCTTTCTGTGTCACACTAATTAAACCATCAGTGTCTGTCAGCTGATTAAAAAGTCTCACAGAGAAGAAGAGGGAAAAGTTTTCTCTCTCACATCACAGTCTTGAGTGACAGACCCCTCCTGTTGCACAGGACTGTCGTTTAGCGTGTGGGCGGCTCTATCTGCTATGAGTGTGTTATATAATGTTGTGTTATGAGGGCTTTCAGAAAGGAGTGAGTTGGATGAAATCTATTTCAATCTACGATAGCATTGCCTCAAACATTCTGTTTAAATCCAACCAAAAAACATTGGTTCATGATATAAATCAACACTCAGGCCTTATTGTTCTCAGCCAATAAGAATTACACTATCTCATATGAGATGGTATTTTTGTACCATTAACCACACTGGATCCAGGTTGTTTATGAGGACTGGATTCTTATCAACGGCAGAACAATGTGTCTGAGGTAGCCCTTTCCTGCAGTCAAATGACCTAGTGGCCTCATGGGTGGAACGTTATTAATATTTTTCATAATTTCATAATTAATCAACATACTTTTTTTTTAATGCCGAAAATCCAGTGTTGCTATGTCAAACTGTTTTGTTATATTTCAGTCTTCTGTGATGTATATAAAGTGTAATATTGGGATGCAAAATCTAAATTGAATACACCCCCCCCCCCCCTTTCTCTCTCTCTCTCAATTCCATTCAATGTGTAGTGGGTGATGGACGGAGTCCCTTGGAGAGTTCATCAATGAGCTTGACGCCTTGATAAGTTCCTTTCCTGAGGATGGCTCACCCCTCACAGTTCTGGGGGACTTCAACCTCCCTACGTCTACCTTTGACTCATTTCTCTCTGCCTCCTTCTTTCCACTCCTCTACTCTTTTGACCTCACCCCCTCACCGTCCCCCCCTACTCACAAGGCAGGCAATTCGCTTGACCTCATCTTTACTAGATGCTGTTCTTCTACTAATCTCACTGCAACTCCCCTCCATGTCTCCGACCACTACTTTGTATCCTTTTCTCTCTCTCGCTCTCCTCCAACACTACTCACTCTGCCCCTACTCAGATGGTAATGCGCCGTCGCAACCTTCACTCTCTCTCTCCCGCTACTCTCTCCTCTTCCATCCTATCATCTCTTCCCTCTGCTCAATCCTTCTCCCTCCAATCTCCTGATTCTGCCTCCTCAACCCTCCTCTCCTCCCTTTCTGCATCCTTTGATTCTCTATGTCCCCTATCCTCCCGGCCGGCTCGGTCCTCCCCTCCAGCTCCGTGGCTTGATGACTCATTGCGAGCTCACAGAACAGGGCTCCGGGCAGCCGAGCGGAAATGGAGGAAAACTAGACTCCCTGTGGACCTGGCATCTTTTCACTCCCTCCTCTCTACATTGTCTTCATCTGTTTCTGCTGCTAAGGCCACTTTCTACCACTCTAAATTCCAAGCATCTGCCTCTAACCCTAGGAAGCTCTTTGCCACCTTCTCCTCCCTGCTGAATCCTCCTCCCCCCCACCTCCCTCTCTGTGGATGACTTCGTCAACCATTTTGAAAAGAAGGTTGACGACATCCGATCCTCGTTTGTTAAGTCAAATGACACTGCTGGTCCTGCTCACACTGTCCTACCCTATGCTTTGACTTCTTTCTCCCCTCTCTCTCCAGATAAAATCTTGCGACTTGTGACGGCCGGCCGCCCAACAACTTGCCCGCTTGACCCTATCCCCTCCTCTCTTCTCCAGACCATCTCCGGTGACCTTCTCCCTTACCTCACCTCGCTGATCAACTCATCCTTGACCGCTGGCTATGTCCCTTCCGTCTTCAAGAGAGCGAGAGTTGCACCCCTTCTCAAAAAACCAACACTCGATCCCTCTGATGTCAACAACTACAGACCAGTATCCCTTCTTTCTTTTCTCTCCAAAACTATTGAGCGTGCCGTCTTTAGCCAACTCTCTTGCTATCTCTCTCAGAATTACCTTCTTGATCCAAACCAGTCAGGTTTGAAGACTGGTCATTCAACTGAGACTGCTCTTCTCTGTGTCATGGAGGCTCTCCGCACTGCTAAAGCTAACTCTCTCTCCTCTGCTCTTGTCCATCTAGACCTGTCTGCTGCCTTTGATACTGTGAACCATCAGATCCTCCTCTCCACCCTCTCCGAGCTGGGCATCTCCGGCGCGGCTCACTCTTGGATTGCGTCCTACCTGACCGGTCGCTCCTACCAAGTGGCGTGGCGAGAAGCTGTCTCCGCACCATGTGCTCTCACCACTGGTGTCCCCCAGGGCTCAGTTCTAGGCCCTCTCCTATTCTCGCTATACACCAAGTCACTTGGCTCTGTCATATCCTCACATGGCCTCTCCTATCATTTCTACGCAGACGACACACAACTAATCTTCTCCTTTCCCCCTTCTGATAACCAGGTGGCGAATCGCATCTCTGCATGTCTGGCAGACATATCAGTGTGGATGACGGATCACCACCTCAAGCTGAACCTTGGCAAGACGGAGCTGCTCTTCCTCCCGGGGAAGGACTGCCCGTTCCATGATCTCGCCATCACGGTTGACAACTCCGTTGTGTCCTCCTCCCAGAGTGCAAAGAGCCTTGGCGTGACCCTGTACAACACCCTGTCATTCTCCGCTAACATCAAGGCGGTGACCCGATCCTGTAGGTTCATGCTCTACAACATTCGGAGAGTACGACCCTGCCTTACACAGGAAGCGGCACAGGTCCTAATCCAGGCACTTGTCATCTCCCGTCTGGATTACTGCAACTCACTGTTGGCTGGGCTCCCTGCCTGTGCCATTAAACCCCTACAACTCATCCAGAATGCCGCAGCCCGTCTGGTGTTCAACCTTCCCAAGTTCTCTCACGTCACCCCGCTCCTCCGCACACTCCACTGGCTTCCAGTTGAAGCTCGCATCTGCTACAAGACCATGGTGCTTGCCTACGGAGCAGTGAGGGGAACGGCACCTCCGTACCTTCAGGCTCTGATCAGTCCCTACACCCAAACGAGGGCATTGCGTTCATCCACCTCTGGCCTGCTGGCCCCCCTACCTCTGCGGAAGCACTGTTCCCGCTCAGCCCAGTCAAAACTGTTCGCTGCTCTGGCACCCCAATGGTGGAACAAGCTCCCTCACGACACCAGGACAGCGGAGTCACTCACCACCTTCCGGAGACACTTGAAACCCCACCTCTTTAAGGAATACCTGGGATAGGATAAAGTAATCCTTCTACCCCCCCTTTGCAATGCCAGGGTTGTGGGTTTGATTCCCACGGGGGGCCAGTATGAAAAATAAAAAATGTATACACTCACTAACTGTAAGTCGCTCTGGATAAGAGCGTCTGCTAAATGACTAAAATGTAAATAAACAATAAACAAAAGTGAGAAGAGATAAAACAACATCAACAAAAAACGATTTGTTTTTAACAGTAAACATTGCACTCAAAAAGGTTTAACAAAGATAAAGACGTTTCAAGTGTATTATCAGCTAGGAGGGTTTTAGCAATGTACAAATGGTTGTAGTATTAGACTACTGCAACTCGCTGTTGGCTGGGCTCCCTGCTTGTGCCATCAAACCCCTGCAACATATCCAGAACGCTGCAGCCCGCCGCCTGGTGTTCAACCTTTCCAAGTTCTCTCATGTCACCCCGCTCCTCCGCACACTCCACTGGCTTCCAGTCTAATATTGCATCCACTACAAGACCATGGTGCCTACGGAGCAGCAAGAGGAACTGCCCCTCCTTACCTTCACGCTATGCTCAAACCCTACACCCCAACCTAGGTACTCCGTTCTGCCACCTCTGGTCTCTTGGCCATCCCACCCCTACGGGAAGGCAGCTCCCGCTCAGCCCAGCCAAGCTCTTCTCTGCCCTGTCACCCCAATGGTTGAACCAGCTGCCCCCTGAAGCTAGGACAGCAGAGTCCCTGCCCATCTTCTGAAAACATCTGAAACCCTACCTCTTCAAACAGTATCTTGAATAATCCCAAAAAATTACTTTTGTGACCTAACACTCGCACTTTATTTTTTACCCCCTTACTACCTTGTTGATAACTACTTTATTGAGGAAAAATGTACTTACTATGACTATGATATGTGGTTGTCCCACCTAGCTATCTTAGGATGAATGCACTAACTATAAGTCTCTCTGGATAAGAGTGTCTGCTTAAATGACTCAAATGTAAATGTAAAAATTGATATTAGGGGAAGATAAATAAACAGATAAATATTGGTGGTATTTACAATGTTGTTTCTCATGGCAACACTGGTATTTCGCCTAACAGATAGGGAAGTTTATCAATGTTTGATTTGTTTTCAAATTATTTGTGGGTCTGTGTGATCTATGGGAAATATGTATCTCTAATGTGGTCATACATTTGGCAGGAGGTTAGGAAGTGCAGCTCAGTTTCCACCTCATTTTGTGGGCAGTGGGCACATAGCCTGTCTTCTCTGGAGAGCCAGGTCTGCCTATTACATTTACATTTTTTACATTTTAGTCATTTAGCAGACGCTCTTATCCAGAGCGACTTACAGTTAGTGAGTGTATACATTTTTTATTTTTCATACTGGCCCCCCGTGGGAATCAAACCCACAACCCTGGCATTGCAAAGGGGGGGTAGAAGGATTACTTTATCCTATCCCAGGTATTCCTTAAAGAGGTGGGGTTTCAAGTGTCTCCGGAAGGTGGTGAGTGACTCCGCTGTCCTGGTGTCGTGAGGGAGCTTGTTCCACCATTGGGGTGCCAGAGCAGCGAACAGTTTTGACTGGGCTGAGCGGGAACAGTGCTTCCGCAGAGGTAGGGGGGCCAGCAGGCCAGAGGTGGATGAACGCAATGCCCTCGTTTGGGTGTAGGGACTGATCAGAGCCTGAAGGTACGGAGGTGCCGTTCCCCTCACTGCTCCGTAGGCAAGCACCATGGTCTTGTAGCAGATGCGAGCTTCAACACCACAGGTAACTTCCACAAGGCTGTGAACTATCTAAGAGACAAGGCAAGAAGGGCCTTCTACTGCATCAAAAG
This sequence comes from Coregonus clupeaformis, assembly GCF_020615455.1. Lineage (NCBI taxonomy): Eukaryota > Metazoa > Chordata > Actinopteri > Salmoniformes > Salmonidae > Coregonus > Coregonus clupeaformis. Next base: position 19,377,894 of record NC_059200.1, on the reverse strand, counting down.
GAACATAAAACTCGACATCCCAATTAGGATCTGGTTTAAAATATTTCAATCAGTTCTAGAACCCATTGCCCTCTATGGTTGAGAGGTCTGGGATCCACTCACCAACCAAGAATTCACAAAATGGGACAAACACCTAATTGAGACTCTGCATGAAGAGTTCTGCAAAAATATACTTTGTGTACAACACAAAACCCCAAACAATGCATGTAGAGCAGAATTAGGACTAAACCCGCTAGTTATCAAAATCCAGAAAAGAGCTATTCAATTCTAAAACCACCTAAAAGGAAGTGATGCCCACACATTGCACCACAAAGTCCTCACCTACAGAGAGATTAACCTAGAGCAGAATCGCCTCAGCAAACTGGTTCTGGGGCTCTGTTCACAAACACAAACAGACCCCACAGAGCCCCAGGACAGCAACACAATTAGACCCAACCAAATTATGAGAAAGCAAAAAGATAACCATTTGACACACTGGAAAGAATAAACAAAAAAACTGAGCAAATTGGAATGCTATCTGGCCCTAAACGGAGAGTACACTCTGGCAGAACACCGGACCACTGTGACTGACCCAAAATTAAGTGAGCATAGCCTTTCTATTGAGAGAGGCCGCCATAGGCGGCACTTCTCATCTCCCGTCTGGATTACTGCAACTCACTGTTGGCTGGCCTCCCTGCCTGTGCCATTAAACCCCTACAACTCATCCAGAATGCCGCAGCCCGTCTGGTGTTCAACCTTCCCAAGTTCTCTCACGTCACCCCGCTCCTCCGCACACTCCACTGGCTTCCAGTTGAAGCTCGCATCTGCTACAAGACCATGGTGCTTGCCTACGGAGCAGTGAGGGGAACGGCACCTCCGTACCTTCAGGCTCTGATCAGTCCCTACACCCAAACGAGGGCATTGCGTTCATCCACCTCTGGCCTGCTGGCCCCCCTACCTCTGCGGAAGCACTGTTCCCGCTCAGCCCAGTCAAAACTGTTCGCTGCTCTGGCACCCCAATGGTGGAACAAGCTCCCTCACGACACCAGGACAGCGGAGTCACTCACCACCTTCCGGAGACACTTGAAACCCCACCTCTTTAAGGAATACCTGGGATAGGATAAAGTAATCCTTCTACCCCCCCTTTGCAATGCCAGGGTTGTGGGTTTGATTCCCACGGGGGGCCAGTATGAAAAATAAAAAATGTATACACTCACTAACTGTAAGTCGCTCTGGATAAGAGCGTCTGCTAAATGACTAAAATGTAAATAAACAATAAACAAAAGTGAGAAGAGATAAAACAACATCAACAAAAAACGATTTGTTTTTAACAGTAAACATTGCACTCAAAAAGGTTTAACAAAGATAAAGACGTTTCAAGTGTATTATCAGCTAGGAGGGTTTTAGCAATGTACAAATGGTTGTAGTATTAGACTACTGCAACTCGCTGTTGGCTGGGCTCCCTGCTTGTGCCATCAAACCCCTGCAACATATCCAGAACGCTGCAGCCCGCCGCCTGGTGTTCAACCTTTCCAAGTTCTCTCATGTCACCCCGCTCCTCCGCACACTCCACTGGCTTCCAGTCTAATATTGCATCCACTACAAGACCATGGTGCCTACGGAGCAGCAAGAGGAACTGCCCCTCCTTACCTTCACGCTATGCTCAAACCCTACACCCCAACCTAGGTACTCCGTTCTGCCACCTCTGGTCTCTTGGCCATCCCACCCCTACGGGAAGGCAGCTCCCGCTCAGCCCAGCCAAGCTCTTCTCTGCCCTGTCACCCCAATGGTTGAACCAGCTGCCCCCTGAAGCTAGGACAGCAGAGTCCCTGCCCATCTTCTGAAAACATCTGAAACCCTACCTCTTCAAACAGTATCTTGAATAATCCCAAAAAATTACTTTTGTGACCTAACACTCGCACTTTATTTTTTACCCCCTTACTACCTTGTTGATAACTACTTTATTGAGGAAAAATGTACTTACTATGACTATGATATGTGGTTGTCCCACCTAGCTATCTTAGGATGAATGCACTAACTATAAGTCTCTCTGGATAAGAGTGTCTGCTTAAATGACTCAAATGTAAATGTAAAAATTGATATTAGGGGAAGATAAATAAACAGATAAATATTGGTGGTATTTACAATGTTGTTTCTCATGGCAACACTGGTATTTCGCCTAACAGATAGGGAAGTTTATCAATGTTTGATTTGTTTTCAAATTATTTGTGGGTCTGTGTGATCTATGGGAAATATGTATCTCTAATGTGGTCATACATTTGGCAGGAGGTTAGGAAGTGCAGCTCAGTTTCCACCTCATTTTGTGGGCAGTGGGCACATAGCCTGTCTTCTCTGGAGAGCCAGGTCTGCCTATTACATTTACATTTTTTACATTTTAGTCATTTAGCAGACGCTCTTATCCAGAGCGACTTACAGTTAGTGAGTGTATACATTTTTTATTTTTCATACTGGCCCCCCGTGGGAATCAAACCCACAACCCTGGCATTGCAAAGGGGGGGTAGAAGGATTACTTTATCCTATCCCAGGTATTCCTTAAAGAGGTGGGGTTTCAAGTGTCTCCGGAAGGTGGTGAGTGACTCCGCTGTCCTGGTGTCGTGAGGGAGCTTGTTCCACCATTGGGGTGCCAGAGCAGCGAACAGTTTTGACTGGGCTGAGCGGGAACTATGCTTCCGCAGAGGAAGGGGAGCCAGCAGGCCAGAGGTGGATGAACGCAATGCCCTCGTTTGGGTGTAGGGACTGATCAGAGCCCGAAGGTACAGAGGTGCCGTTCCCCTCACTGCTCCATAGGCAAGCACCATGGTCTTGTAACGGATGCGAGCTTCAACTGGAAGCCAGTGGAGTGTGCGGAGGAGGGGGGTGACGTGAGAGAACTTGGGAAGGTTGAACACCAGACGGGCTGCGGCATTCTGGATGAGTTGTAGGGGTTTAATGGCACAGGCAGGGAGGCCAGCCAACAGTGAGTTGCAGTAATCCAGACGGGAGATGAGAAGTGCCGCCTATGGCGGCCTCTCTCAATAGAAAGGCTATGCTCACTTAATTTTGGGTCAGTCACAGTGGTCCGGTGTTCTGCCAGAGTGTACTCTCCGTTTAGGGCCAGATAGCATTCCAATTTGCTCAGTTTTTTTGTTTATTCTTTCCAGTGTGTCAAATGGTTATCTTTTTGCTTTCTCATAATTTGGTTGGGTCTAATTGTGTTGCTGTCCTGGGGCTCTGTGGGGTCTGTTTGTGTTTGTGAACAGAGCCCCAGAACCAGTTTGCTGAGGCGATTCTGCTCTAGGTTAATCTCTCTGTAGGTGAGGACTTTGTGGTGCAATGTGTGGGCATCACTTCCTTTTAGGTGGTTTTAGAATTGAATAGCTCTTTTCTGGATTTTGATAACTAGCGGGTTTAGTCCTAATTCTGCTCTACATGCATTGTTTGGGGTTTTGTGTTGTACACAAAGTATATTTTTGCAGAACTCTTCATGCAGAGTCTCAATTAGGTGTTTGTCCCATTTTGTGAATTCTTGGTTGGTGAGTGGATCCCAGACCTCTCAACCATAGAGGGCAATGGGTTCTAGAACTGATTGAAATATTTTAAACCAGATCCTAATTGGGATGTCGAGTTTTATGTTCCTTTTGATGCAGTAGAAGGCCCTTCTTGCCTTGTCTCTTAGATAGTTCACAGCCTTGTGGAAGTTACCTGTGGTGTTGAAGCTCGCATCTGCTACAAGACCATGGTGCTTGCCTACGGAGCTGTGAGGGGAACGGCACCACCGTACCTTCAGGCTCTGATCAGTCCCTACACCCAAACGAGGGCATTGCGTTCATCCACCTCTGGCCTGCTGGCTCCCCTACCTCTGCTGAAGCACAGTTCCCGCTCAGCCCAGTCAAAACTGTTCGCTGCTCTGGCACCCCAATGGTGGAACAAGCTCCCTCACGACGCCAGGACAGCGGAGTCACTCACCACCTTCCGGAGACATTTGAAACCCCACCTCTTTAAGGAACACCTGGGATAGGATAAAGTAATCCTTCTAATCCCCCCTTACCCCCCAAAAAAAAAGGACGATGCAATCGCCATCACTCTTCATACTGCCCTCTCCCATCTGGACAAGAGGAATACCTATGTAAGAATGCTGTTCATTGACTATAGTTCAGCATTCAACACCATAGTACCCACCTAGCTCATCATTAAGCTCGAGGCCCTGGGTCTGAACCCCGCCCTGTGCAACTGGGTCCTGGACTTCCTGACGGGCCACCCCCAGGTGGTGAAGGTAGGAAACAACACCTCCACTTCGCTGATCCTCAACACTGGGGCCCCACAAGGGTGCATGCTCAGCCCACTCCTGTTCACCCATGACTGCGTGGCCAAGCACGCCGCCAACTCAATCATCAAGTTTGCAGACGACATTACAGTAGTAGGCTTTGTTACCAACAATGACGAGACAGCCTACAGGGAGGACGTGAGGGCTCTGAGAGTGTGGTGCCAGGAAAATAACCTCTCACTCAACGTCAACAAAACAAAGGAGATGATCGTGGACTTCAGGAAACAGCAGATGGTGCACCCCCCTGTCCATATCGACGGGACCACAGTGGAGAAGGTGGAAAGCTTAAAGTTCCTTGGCGTACACATCACTGACAAACTGAAATGGACCACCCACACAGACAGTGTGGTGAAGAAGGCGCAACAGAGCCTCTTCAACCTCAGGAGGCTAAAGAAATTTGGCTTGGCACCTAAAACCCTCACAAACTTTTACAGATGCACAATTGAGAGCATCCTGTCCGGCTGTATCACCTCCTGGTACAGCAACTGCACCGCCCTCAACCGCAAGGCTCTCCAGAGGGTGATGCGGTCTGCACAACGCATTACCGGGGGCAAACTACCCGCCCTCCAGGACACCTACAGCACCCGATGTCACAGGAAGGCCAAAAAGATCATCAAGGACATCCACCACCCGAGCCACTGCCTGTTCACCCCGCTATCATCCAGAAGGCAAGGTCAGTACAGGTGCATCAAAGCTGGGACAGAGAGACTGAAAAACAGCTTCTATCTCAAGGCCATCAGACTGTTAAACAGCCATCACTAGCACATTAGAGGCTGCTGCCTATAGACATAGACTATAAATCACTGGCTACTTTAATAATGTTTACATATCTTGCATTACTAATCTCATATGTATATACTGTATTCTATACTATTCTACTGTATCTTGGTCACTTTAATAATGTTTACATATCTGCATTACTCATCTCATATGTATATACTCTATTCTATACTATTCTACTGTATCTTAGTCCATGCCGCTCTGACATCGCTTATCCATATACAGTGAGGGGAAAAAGTATTTGATCCCCTGCTGATTTTGTACGTTTGCCCTCTGACAAAGACATGATCAGTCTATCATTTTAATGGTAGGTTTATTTGAACAGTGAGAGACAGAATAACAACAAAAAAATCCAGAAAAATGCATGTAAAAAATGTTATAAATTGATTTGCATTTTAATGAGGGAAATAAGTATTTGACCCCTCTGCAAAACATGACTTAGTATTTGGTGGCAAAACCCTTGTTGGCAATCACAGAGGTCAGACGTTTCTTGTAGTTGGCCACCAGGTTTGCACACATCTCAGGAGGGATTTTGTCCCACTACTCTTTGCAGATCTTCTCCAAGTCATTAAGGTTTCGAGGGTTGACGTTTGGCAACTCGAACCTTCAGCTCCCTCCACAGATTTTCTATGGGATTAAGGTCTGGAGACTGGCTAGGCCACTCCAGGACCTTAATGTGCTTCTTCTTGAGCCACTCCTTTGTTGCCTTGGCCGTGTGTTTTGGGTCATTGTCATGCTGGAATACCCATCCACTACCCATTTTCAATGCCCTGGCTGAGAGAAGGAGGTTCTTACCCAAGATTTGACGGTACATGGCCCATCGTTCCTTTGATGCGATGAAGTTGTCCTGTCCCCTTAGCAGAAAAACAGCCCCAAAGCATAATGTTTCCACCTCCATGTTTGACGGTGGGGATGGTGTTCTTGGGGTCATAGGCAGCATTCCTCCTCCTCCAAACACGGCGAGTTGAGTTGATGCCAAAGAGCTCGATTTTGGTCTCATCTGACCACAACACTTTCACCCAGTTATCCTCTGAATCATTCAGATGTTCATTGGCAAACTTCAGACGGGCCTGTATATGTGCTTTCTTGAGCAGGGGGACCTTGCGGGCGCTGCAGGATTTCAGTCCTTCACGGCGTAGTGTGTTACCAATTGTTTTCTTGGTGACTATGGTCCCAGCTGACTTGAGATCATTGACAAGATCCTCCCGTGTAGTTCTGGGCTGATTCCTCGCCGTTCTCATGATCATTGCAACTCCACAAGGTGAGATCTTGCATGGAGCCCCAGGCCGAGGGAGATTGACAGTTATTTTGTGTTTCTTCCATTTGCGAATAATCGCACCAACTGTTGTCACCTTCTCACCAAGCTGCTTGGCGATGGTCTTGTATCCCATTCCAGCCTTGTGTAGGTCTACAATCTTGTACCTGACATCCTTGGAGAGCTCTTTGGTCTTGGCCATGGTGGAGAGTTTGGAATCTGATTGATTGATTGCTTCTGTGGACAGGTGTCTTTTATACAGGTAACAAACTGAGATTAGGAGCACTCCCTTTAAGAGTCTCAGCTCGTTACCTGTATAAAAGACACCTGTGAGCCAGAAATCTTTCTGATTGAGAGGGCGTCAAATACTTATTTCCCTCATTAAAATGAAAATCAATTTATAACATTTTTTTTGTTGTTATTCTGTCTTTCACTGTTCAAATAAACCTACCATTAAAATTATAGACTGATCATTTCTTCGTCAGTGGGCAAATGTACAAAATCAGCAGGGGATCAAATACTTTTTTCCCTCACTGTATGTGTATATTCTTCAGTCATTCCTTACTTATATTTGTGTGTATTGGGTATATGTTGTGAAATTGTTCGATATTACTTGTTAAATATTACTGCACTGTCGGAGCTAGAAGCACAAGCATTTCGCTAAACACGCAATAACATCTGCTAAACACGTGTATGTGATCAATAAAATGTGATTTGATTTGGTATAAAGTAGAAATACTTTACATTTACATTTACATTTTAGTCATTTAGCAGACGCTCTTATCCAGAGCGACTTACAGGAGCAATTAGGGTTAAGTGCCTTGCTCAAGGGCACATAAACAGATTTTTCACCTAGTTGGCTCAGGGATTAGAACCAGCGACCTTTCGGTTACTGGCACAACGCTCTTAACCACTAAGCTACCTGCCGCCCCTTTATAGTACTACTTAAGTAGTTGTATGGGGTATCTGTACTTTACTATTTTTGACAACTTTTACTTCACTACATTCCTAAAAAAAAGAAGTACTTTTTACTCCATACAGTGTACATTTTCCCTGACACCCAAAAGTACTCGTTACATTTTGAATGCTTAGCAGAACAGGAACATTTTCCAATTCACGCACTTATCAAGAGAACATACCTGGGCATCCCTAATGCCTCTGATCTGGTGGACTCATTAAACACAAAAGTTTAATTTGTAAATTATGTAGTGTGCCCCTAGCTATGCATAAATAAAGAAAAAACAAGAAAATTGTGCTGTCTGGTTTGCTTAATATAAGCAATTTGAAATGATTTATACTTTTACTTTTGATAAGTATATTTTTGCAATTACATTTACTTTTGATACTTAAGTATATTTAAAACCAAATACATTTAGACTTCTACTCAAGTAATATTTTACTGGGTGATTTTACTTTTACCTGAGTCATTTTCTAGTAAGGTATCTTTACTTTTACTCAAGTATGACAACTTTTTCCACCATTGATAGGCACTAGTTTTGTAGAGCCAGAGCCAGAGCCAAAGACAGAGAGATGAATTATATTGCTGGTTAATGATGGCATAAACAGTGTAGAAAAACAAACAAAAAAAGCCATAGTAGCGTTAAAGGATTGCCAGAAAGTGGAACCCAGGTATGTGCAGATGCAGAGCCCATAGTACATTTACATTTTTACATTTTTGTCATTTAGCAGACGCTCTTATCCAGAGCGACTTACAGTTAGTGAGTGCATACATTATTATTTAATTTTTTTATACTGGCCCCCCGTGGGAATCGAACCCACAACCCTGGCGTTGCAAACGCCATGCTCTACCAACTGAGCTACATCCCTGCCGGCCATTCCCTCCCCTACCCTGGACGACGCTGGGCGAATTGTCCACCGCCCCATGGGTCTCCCGGTCGCGGCCGTCTACGACAGAGCCTGGATTCGAACCAGGATCTCTAGTGGCACAGCTAGCACTGCAATGCAGTGCCTTAGACCACTGCGCCACTCGGGAGTCATGCAATTGCATACATGCATACATTCCCTCTGTTTTCACAGACATGTTTTTTCTTCAATTAATGAACATTACGGCGACGTGGCAGAGTAGATGGGGGAAAGTTGAGGGAGATAGGGGAGGAAGGGGGGAGACGGAAAGAGAGAGAGACGGGACGGGAGTGTCTTGGGATGAGAGGAAAAGAGGAGGATGATGTGTGTTTGATTTCAAAACAGATTTAAACAGCCAATGAGCGAATCCCACTCTCCCTCAGACCCCAGGATACACACACACACAATCCCCTCTCTCAAACCCCAGGGGAGTATCGGCGGGGCGGCAGGAGATAGCTCGGAGAACGTTTTGACAATAATTAAAGTGCTTTAAACCTTGAGGAACCAGGCTCTGAGGGGTTATAGAGGGTGCAACAGGTCAGCAACTCAGGAGTAAATGTCAGTTGGCTTTTCATAGCCGAGCATTCAGAGGTAGACAGAGAGAGAGAGAGAGAGAGAGAGAGAGAGAGAGAGAGAGAGAGAGAGAGAGAGAGAGAGAGAGAGAGAGAGAGAGAGAGAGAGAGAGAGAGAGAGAGAGGGGGGTCGAAACAGCAGGAAAAGGTAGCACGTCCGGTAAACAGGTCAGGGTTCCATAGCAGGAACTGGATCAGCAGCACGACCAGGTGGACTGGGGATGGGGACATCCAGAAATTATCTCACATATTGGAACATATTTGTAATGTTGTGCTTCTTGTTCACGTAATTCATGCTGATGTTGTGTTTTTGAGCTAGCACCCAATTGACTCCCATTCAGTGCTTGAAGGAGTGCTCTCCTTGTCCCAGAATCGCGCAGAATTCACTGCGTGGCCCATTGACAACGTACACAATGGGCGTTAATACGAATCGAATTGAGTTTCCCATCTCCTCATTTCTTAAAGTATCCCTGGTTTAGCTCACTCAGTTAGCTTAGTTAGCACTCAGCCAGTTAGCACTTAGCCATTTAGCTTAGTTAGCACTCAGCCAGTTAGCTTATATTAGTGTAACTGGTGGGATCAAACCGGGGAGCTCTCACACGCTAAGACAACATCTTCACCATTAGCTTAGCCCAAAAGGAAATCCTTGTGGGCTACATTTGGGTTTACAAGTCTCAGGCAGGGCTACCTCATCACAAGAGCGTGATTCCAAATCATCACCGTTAGCACCCAGCCAGTTAGCTTAGCTCAGCCATGCTTTGCTACAATGGTCAGGACTCGTACATACAAAAAAATCTAGCAGGTACAGCATGTATCTGCCATACAAGAGAAGGGGTAGGCTAGTTAGACCCCTCCTCCTCCTTGAATGCTCCTTCACTAACAGGTTGGTGACATTTCAAATCCCAAACCCCTTGGTTTGATCAGTCTAAAGCCGTGCCTTACTGTGCACAATAACCAAAGTGGTTAAAAACTGAAATACAGTTATTTCGTTGCCAAGCAACTGCATACCTCAAAGTAACTGGAATTCAAACAGTGGAAGTTATCCAATTTCCCTGGGGACCGTTTTGACGTGGAATGGAGTGTGTGTGTGTGTGTGAAAATACTAAGAGCTGATCCGGGAGGACCATGAATAATTGTAAATAGGTGCCGGTGGACATGGTTCAGCCGCCACAGGTCTATCCGGCAAGAACAAGTCCAGATGTCTTTTGAAAAGGTTTATTCCAGATAATGGTTCCTTCATGGCTAACTTTAGATAGTATGTGTGTGGTTATTTAAAGAAAAACAATGAGTACACAGAGCATTGGCAGTAATACAGTTAGATACTAAGCATTCACAGATACTGTACCACAGGAGGTTGGTGGTACCTTGGAAGGGTTTCCATGGTTTCCATGTGTTTGATGCCATTCCATTTGCTCCGTTCCAGCCATTATTATGAGCCGTCTTTCCCTCAGCAGCCTCCACTTTTGTACATAGGCCTACACATGCCTCTAATAGGTAAACTAGCTTAGCATAATACTATGGACTGCACTGGCTTAGCATAGTAACATGGCCTGTATACAACACATAGACTGACTTAGCATGGTAACATGGCCTGTATACAACACGTAGACTGACTTAGCATAGTAACATGGCCTGTGTACAACACGTAGACTGACTTAGCATAGTAACATGGCCTGTATACAACACGTAGACTGACTTAGCATAGTAACATGGCCTGTATACAACACGTAGACTGACTTAGCATAGTAACATGGCCTGTATACAACACGTAGACTGACTTAGCATAGTAACATGGCCTGTATACAACACGTAGACTGACTTAGCATAGTAACATGGCCTGTATACACGTAGACTGACTTAGCATAGTAACATGGCCTGTATACAACACGTAGACTGACTTAGCATAGTAACATGGCCTGTATACAACACGTAGACTGACTTAGCATAGTAACATGGCCTGTATACAACACGTAGACTGACTTAGCATAGTAACATGGCCTGTATACAACACGTAGACTGACTTAGCATAGTAACATGGCCTGTATACAACACGTAGACTGACTTAGCATAGTAACATGGCCTGTATACAACACATAGACTGACTTAGCATAGTAACATGGCCTGTATACAACAAATAGACTGACTTAGCATAGTATGTACATCAATAGACCCATGGGGCGGCACACAATTGGCCCAGCGTCGTCCAGGGTAGGGGAGGGAATGGCCGGCAGGGATGTAGCTCAGTTGGTAGAGCATGGTGTTTGCAACGCCAGGGTTGTGGGTTCGATTCCCATGGGGGGCCAGTATGAAAAATATAAAAATAATGTATGCACTAACTGTAAGTCGCTCTGGATAAGAGCGTCTGCTAAATGACTAACATGTAAATGTAAATAGACACTTCTATGCACGACAATACTCAATGACGGATTACTAATCCAGAAATAATAAGGGAATGCAGTTGCAGGACATACATAACCACAATAGACTCAAAGCAGTACCATAATTGTGGCTGAAAAAGGCTGGTACATGAAGACTTAACATGAATAGGGTGTGGAACAATGACGCGCGTGTTGACTCATAACCCGCAGTCCCGTGTTATATCCGTGGCAATAGTGCATAAACCTAAGCTTCAGGGCATAATAGCCTACACGCCAATCGCCAAATGCTTTTGGGAACAGGCAGAAAAAGTTAAAGGAGATCCACTAGGCAAAAAGGACAATGTGGGAGTTTAATTCAATAAGAGAAAAGCTGTGAAATGTAGAGTTGAAGATAAAGAGAAGGGAGGGCCAGAAAATACATGTTTGGGAAAGATTTGGTGAAGTGGTAAAAGAGGATGATAGCAGTGTCAGCTATGTTATGTGTGATGGTTGTGAGGAGCTATACAAATTCAACAGTCACAAGACAGGGACTTCAAATAGGCCTATGGCAGGTCAAGGGAACCGTAGCCTACTGTTCAGATGGGTTAAATGGAAACTGAAATCTGGACACTGACTGTAGGTCTATAACCTCTCACATAGCCTTAATATTAACTCCTGCAGAATTAAGCATTTCTTGCTGTAAAATGATACACCAAATGTAGGCAACATTTTTTTACTCAGGAACAGGAGTGGAGAAATATGATTTATTTATGTCAGCATCTTGAGAGAATGCAAATTTATTTTTGTATTTATTATGGATCCCCATTGCAGCTACTCTTCCTGGGGTTCAGCTAAATTAAGGCAGTTCATACAATTTCAAAAACATTACAATACATTCACAGATTTCACAACACACTGTGTGCCCTCAGGCCCCTACTCCACCACTACCACATATCTACAGTACAAAATCCATGCGTACGTGTGTGTATAGTGCATATGTTATCGTGTGTGTGTGTGTGTATGCCTATGTTTGTGTTGCTTTACAGTCCCCGCTGTTCCATAAGTATTTTTTAAAAATCTGTTTTTAAAAATCTAATTTTACTACTTGCATCAGTTACTTGATGAGGAATAGAGTTCCATGTAGTCATGGCTCTATGTAGTACTGTTCTGGACTTGGGGACTGTGAAGAGACCTCTGGAGGCATGTCTTGTGGGGTATGCATGGGTGTCCGAGCTGTGCGCCAGTAGTTCAAACAGACAGCTCGGTGCATTCAACATGTCAATACCTCTCATAAATGCAAGTTGTGATGAAGTCAATCTCTCCTCCACTTTGAGCCAGGAGAGATTGACATGCATATTATTAATATTAGCTCTCTGTGTACGTCTAACGGCCAGCCGTGCTGCCCTGTTCTGAGCCAATTGCAATTTTCCTGTCCTTTTTTTGTGGCACCTAACCACAAGACTGAACAGTAGTCCAGGTGTTACAAAACTAGGGCCTGTAGGACCTGCCTTGTTGATAATGCTGTTAAGAAGGTAGAGCAGCGCTTTATTATGGACATGGTTCTCCCCATCTTAGCTACTGTTGTATCAATATGTTTTGACCATGCCAGTTAGTCTGTAGAGGTGCTGTCTTTATCAGCATCATAAAGCTGATAGTATTTTCTCCCTGGTCCCTAAACGCCTTTGCTCGACGAAAGAAGCAGCGATGACAGAAAACCGATGTTAACTCGATTTATTACATTATTCTGGTGAGCAAGGGTTTATGTAGTCTTCTACTGCATCATCGTGACAGAAGAGAAGCTGCATGTATCTAATTATAGACAAGTTGACTAACAAATAGCCTACCAGAATGTCGGAAATTATAAGCAGAAACATATCTAAATCAGTCCCAAAAAAATAGTGACAATTTGTGCTGTCGTCTTTGACTGTAGCCTACAGCACATTTTCTATATTAGCGGGTTAGGGTCGGGTGCTGGCCTCAGATTTTCACTTCATCACATATAGTCGGGTGGTTGCAGATGGGTTGTTAGCAATTGCGGGCGGGTGCGGGTGAACAAACCGCTGACCCGCGCACCACTAGTGGCCACGGGGCAAAGGCATATAGCAGGCTAACGGCTAGGCTAGCAAGCTAACATACCTCAACTTTTAAAGGGTGAAATAATCGCTACTTAGGGCAGTTTTACTATCGGACCTTGAATATAGCAGCACAAACATAATGGTATAACTTATACTCAATGCAACAAGTCAAGCTGTAGGAAAATGTAGGGACAGTCATCAGATCTCACTCACTCTGACTAGAAAGGGGCAGTGAGATGTGGGAATAGCTAAACCCTGATTGGCTGAGAAAATATAGACTTTGTGGTAATTACACAACAGCATTGCATTATGGGAAAATCATGGCGGGCTGGAGCGCTATAGTTGAATGTATTTAGGTGGTTCACACACACACACACACACACACACACACACACACACACACACACACACACACACACACACACACACACCCTGTATTTAGGTAGTTCTCTAAGTTAAGTTTTGTAATTAATGTTGATTATAATTGTCCAGGCAGGCACATGACGTGAAACTGCCATTGCATGTAAATCTACATCTTGAACGATAAATATTTGTTGTTGAAGCTAGTCTTTTATTAGTCCTTAGATAGATCTATGTCTGGTAACACGTTGATAAACCATTTTCTTTGAGATTTGCATAAAGCATTCATAACAGCATACATAACACATTTATAACAACATACATAAAGCATTCATAACACATTCATGAAGATGTAAGTATTAGACCAAAGATAAATAGATCTACAGTACCAGTCAAAAGTTTGGACACACCTACTCATTCAAGGGTTTTTCTTTATTTTGACTATTATCTACATTGTAGAATAATAGTGAAGACATAAAAACTATGAAATAACACATATGGAATTATGTAGTACCCAAAAAAGTGTTAAACAAATCAAAATATAGCCACTCTTTGCCTTGATGACAGCTTTACACACTCTTGGCATTCCCTCAACCAGCTTCATGAGGAATGCTTTTCCAACAGTCTTGAAGGAGTTCCCACATATGCTGAGCACTGGTTGGCTGCTTTTCCTTCACTCTGCGGTGCAACTAATCTGAAACCATCTCAATTGGGTTGAGGTCGGGTGATTGTGGAGGCCAGGTCATCTGATGCAGCACTCCATCACTCTCCTTGGTCAAATAGCACTTACACAGCCTGGAGGTGTGTTTTGGGTCATTGTCCTGTTGAAAACAAATGATAGTCCAGTAAGCGCAAACCAGATGGGATGGCGTATCGCTGCAGAATGCTTTGGTAGCCATGCTGGTTAAGTGTGCCTTGAATTCTAAATAAATCACAGACAGTGTCACCAGCAAAGCACAGCCACACCATCACACCTCCTCCTCCATACTTCACGGTTGGAACCACACATGCGGAGATCATCCGTTCACCTACTCTGCGTCTCACAAAGACACAGCGGTTGGAACCAAAAATCTCAAATTTGGACTCATCAGACCAAAGGACAGATTTTCACCGGTCTAATGTCCATTGCTCGTGTTTCTTGGCCCAAGCAAGTGTCTTCTTCTTATTGTTGTCCTTTTGTAGTGGTTTCTTTGTAGCAATTCGACCATGAAGGCCTGATTCACACAGTCTCCTCTGAACAGTTGATGTTGAGATGTGTCTGTTACTTGAACTCTGTGAAGTATTTATTTGGGCTGCAATCTGAGGCTGGTATCTCTAATGAACTTATCCTCTACAGCAGAGGTAACTCTGGGTCTTCCATTCCTGTGGCGGTCCTCATGAGAGCCAGTTTCATCATAGCACTTGATGGTTTTTGCGACTGCACTTGAAGAAACTTTAAAAGTTCTTGAAATGTTCCGTATTGACTGACCTTCATGTCTTAAAGTAATGATGGACTGTCATTTCTCTTTACTTATTTGAGCAGTTCTTGACATAATATGGACTTGGTCTTTTACCAAATAGGGCTATCTTCTGTATACCACCCCTACCTTGTCACAACACAACTGATTGGCTCAAACGCATTAAGAAGGAAAGAAATTCCACAAATTAACTTTTAAGAAGGCACACCAGTTAATTGAAATGCATTCCAGGTGACTACCTCATGAAGCTGGTTGAGAGAATGCCAAGAGTGTGCAAAGCTGTCATCAAGTCAAAGGGTGGCTATTTTGAAGAATCTCAAATATAACATGTATTTTGATTTGTTTAACACTTTTTTGGTTACTACATGACTCCATATGTGTAATTTCATAGTTTTGAACATGGGACTCCTGCTTGCCACAAGACTGTGTTAGCCTGCTCAGCTTAAGCCAAGGCATTAACTTGGGGAGCTAACGCAATTCCTCAGGTCTGAGTCAAGGTTACTCATCACGTGGGAGTGGTTTACTGATTCACCTGCTAACATAAGGGTGTTTAAACCATTGAGAGATATCATAGGGGACTGTTGGCAATAGGTTCACACGATTCAGCTGCCCTGTGAGCCGGGTAAGCGAAGTGTTCCCATTTTCAACCATTTCATTTGTCTGAAGGTACAAAATCTGCCTTCCCGGTTGTCCCGGAGAGCAAATCAAGTGCACGACAGGCCTACCGCTGGCCAATCAGATGGCTTAGATGACCGTGTCTGCAGTAACACAGCAGGTGTAAAAAAAAAAGCTACAGCAAAGTTGATACGGTGAGATTTCAAAACGTTTAAAACTACGACTAGAAAGAGACTGTCAACGAATACAGCAAAGAGCTGCTGTTTTTATGAGTGAGTTCATGTTTAAGTTCTTACTCAGCAATGTCAACACTTTTGTATTCAACACTTTTATAAGCCAAAAAATACACGTTCTTCCTACTTCCACTCACATTACAACCAGCACTGCATCTGTAATGAATGAGTATGAAAGTGTATCGTTAGGCTTGCATTGTCATTATTAGCGGCTTGGGTCTTTTTTTAGTATTGAGCAATATTTCACTTTCTCTGTTCATAGGAGTAACAACATGAATCAGTACATCAGGCAGAAATAATGCAGTGCTACTCGAGTTCCGCCATCAGCTGGAGAGTGGAGGGATGTTGAGAGGCGGACCCTCCGTCTGCTGCCCTCTCCCTCCGCTGAGACTGACCATCAGATGCAGGCACCATCAGCCCAGTAAAATAAAAATAAAAAGCAAATGATTTAAATGTCTGCTCACTCAGCTGTGCCTCACAAGTAATACAACAACAGATCTATTACCGGTGTCATCATATGGCAAATAAAAAACTAATGGCCCCAACAACAATGCAATGGCAGGGCAATTGAACTAAAGCCAATATGCAGTGATAATGTATTGGGCCTATAGCCTACTGCACAAACCTCATTGCTACAGAACTGTTTTTAATAGGTTAATGTTGCATAGGCTTATGTTTATTATTTCATGTTACAACAAAAACTAAGCGGTAGATCTCGGCTTGCATTTTGACTCAGAAAGTGATCATGACTCAGAAAAGGTCGGTGACCACTGCTGTGATTCATGTGTCAGGTGTCCAAATTAGGATGAATTAGCCTCTTTCTAAAGAGATCTGACACATTAGTGGGGTGAGGGCTTTGGCTGTTGAGAGAGATGGCTGTGAGGCCAGTTCCACCTATTTGATCTATTCCAGTACTACCTGATTCAACTGGCCAACTATGGTCAAGCCCTTGATTCAGGTGCAAGTACTGGAATAGATCTAACACTGTATGTAAAATACTGTAAGTCCCTATGGGCCATGGTCAAAAGTAGTGCATAGCATAGGGAGCAGGGTGCCATTTGGGACACAAACCATTTATGTTTTGTCCTTTTGAAGCCTTCTGTGTAAAAACTGAGTTATTGAAGCTGGTTGCCCAATGAATGACTTGTCTGTATTAAGCAAAGTCTCTCTCTCTCTCTCCCTCTCTCTCTCTCTCCCTCTATTTCCCCCCCTTCTCTCTCTCTCTCTCTCTCTCTCTCTCTCTCTCTCTCTCTCTCTCTCTCTCTCTCTCTCTCTCTCTCTCTCTCTCTCTCTCTCTCTCTCTCTCTCTCTCTCTCTCTCTCTCTCTCTCTCTCTCTCTCTCTCTCTCTCTCTCTCTCTCTCTCTCTCTCTCTCTCTCTCTCCCCAATTTAAGGGCTTTATTGGCATGGGAAACACATGTTAACATTGCCAAAGCAAGTGAAGTAGATTATAAACAATAATACACATTTGTATTTAATCATGTATATGTGTTTGCTGTTTGTTCTTTGCTATAGGGCCAAAAAGATTGGAGAAGTGGTTTACCCATACATCTCCGTTTTATATAAATAACTCTTTGTGTTGTTGTTTGTTTAGTGTTTTCCAATTTTCCCACAAGTGGTTAGAGTCTATGGATTCTTCAATTACATTGAGCTGGTTTCTGACGTGCTGTTCCTTCTTTTTCCATAGTGTATTTCTGTATTGTTTTAGTGATTCACCATAGTGAAGGCGTAGGCTCAGGTTGTTAGATTTGGTGGGGACTCAGGCGCAGAGACGGACACACGGACAACGAGGGTGAATATGATGTAGTTTTATTCAGGGGGTTTTGGCAGAGAGGAGTAGTGCAGGGTGGAGCAGCTACAGACCGGGGTAGGAGCTGCGTGGTGAGGAGAGCCAGTAGCACCGAGAGCTGGATGCCGAGGATAACAGACAACTGGTGAGCGGGTTGCGGCGTGGGAGTGGCAGGCAGGCAGGCAGCAGGAATCGACGGGATCTGGTCGAAGAAGAAAACAGGTTACAAACTTGGCAGAAACAACTATAAAGCTAAGAGAGTAACAACTAAACTGAGACTCCTGTACGGAGCCAAGTTACCACAGGTGGCGAAGGAACGAACTGGCGCTGGAGAGGTGTCCAGCCCGGGTAGATAACTGCTTGTTGATTGGTGACAATGAGCCGCAGCTGGATGTAACTGATCTTGTGAGAGAATGGCCACGCCCCCTGACCTAGATCCTCTGACTGGGCTGCACAGCAGGGGGAGACAGACACAAACAACACACACACAGGGAAAAAGGGAAACAGAAAACAAGAGGGAACAAGAACAACAGTGCCGAACCGTAACACAGGTTTTCTGCATCTCTATGTTTTTGGTTGGATAGGTTTCTCAATTTCTTTCTTAGGTTTTTGCATTCTTCATCAAACCATTTGTCATTGTTGTTAATTTTCTTCGGTTTTCTGTTCTACAATTTTAGCTGAGAGGTCAAATATACTGTTTAGGTTTTCTACTGCCAAGTTTACACCTTCACTATTACAGTGAAACATTCTGTCCAGGAAGTTGTCTAAAAGGGATTGAATTTGTTGTTGCCTAATTGTTTTTTGGTAGGCTTCCACACTACTTTCCTTCCATCTATAGCATTTCTTAATATTATTCAGTTCCTTTGGCTTTGATGCCTCATGATTGAGTATTGCTCTGTTCAAGTAGACTGTGATTTTGCTGTGATCTGATAGGGGTGTCAGTGAGCTGACTGTGAATGCTCTGAGAGACTCTGGGTTGAGGTCAGTGATAATGTAGTCTACAGTACTACTGCCAAGAGATGAGCTATAGGTGTATCTACCGTAGGAGTCCCCTCGAAGCCTACCATTGACTCCTGTTCTCCAGGATGGAGAAGCTGTCTTCATTAAAGTATGAGGATTCTAGTGGGGGGATATAGGTAGCACACAGGAGGACATTTTTCTCTGTTGAGATCATTTCCTTTTGGATTTCTAGCCAAATGTAAAATGTTCCTGTTTTGATTAATTTAATAGAGTGAGTTAGGTCTGCCCCCTGAGTCCCTTCCCTGTTTCACACCTGGTCGTTTGGTGGATGGGACTACCAGCTCTCTGTAACCTAGAGGGCAACCAGTGGGTCCGTCTCCTCTATACCATGTTTCTTGTAGGATGACAATGTCTGTATTTCCGATTTCTTTGGTGAAGTCCAGGTTCCTGCTCTTTAGGCCAAAGGCAGATGACCTCAGCCATGGATATTCCAGGATGAGATAGTGAAGGCTTTGTGTTCCATAAAGTGTCCAATGTTGTTGATCGTGTGGTTTGGCCTCAGACCAGTAAGTGTGAGCAGAGCCTGCTGAGCATCTGGTACATGCCATTGCCTTGTGCTAGTGTAAGAGTGGGGGTTGGGCCTGTTTGCCTGCTCACGGCCTGGGCGTATGTGTGACTTTCGTGTTGAGGCCCTCTTTGTGGGAGTGGGGGGCATGGGGTGGGCAGGAGGGGCATAGGTCTGATCTGAGGGGGCCTAAATGGGGTGTGGACATGGTTGACTTGGGGAGGGGGGGGGTGTTGATTGGTTGGGGTGGGGTTGTGGTTGTGGCTGGTGGTGCTGTGGTCTGGATTTAGGTCCTCTCGGCGTGGGTCCTCTGTGTAGGTCCGAGGGGGGGTCCCGCAGGTCTGGGAGAGTGTCTCGCTGGTCTGTGTGGGGTGTCTGTTGATCTGTTGCTCCTGTGAAAGGTGTTGGGGCTGCAGTTGAGGGTGATATCCTTTAGGGTCCGGGCGAAGGTGGGCACTGCTGCCTGGGTGGTGCTAGCTGTGCCACTAGAGATCCTGGTTCGAATCCAGGCTCTGTCATAGCCGGCCGCGACCGGGAGACCCATGGGGCCGCGCACAATTGGCCCAGCGTCGTCCAGGGTATGGGAGGGAATGGCCGGCAGGGATGTAGCTCAGTTGGTAGAGCATAGCGTTTGCAACGCCAGGGTTGTGGGTTCGATTCCCACGGGGGGCCAGTATGAAGAAAAAAAAAATGCTAAATGACTAAAATGTAAATGTAAAATGAGTGGTGGGCCAGGTAGACATTTGGTTTTGAGGCACAGTCACAGGAAATACTTGCGTTTACCCGCTGTATGGTAGCAGGGCGGAAGTCTTTTTGTGGTAGCAGGGTAGAGATAACCACTTGTGCGTTGGATAAATTAGAATAAGCTTTATCAATCACTCCCTTGAGTGCTGTGGCTACCCTTTCCTGCTGTGTTCTGAGGTCGTGTGTGCCTGTGTGTATTATTATGTGGTTGGGTGACCGTAGTTGGTCCTCAGACAGAAGGTCTTGGGCGCACTGGGTGTTTGGACACCAGAGTTTAGACCACTGTGTGCTTGGGAAAAAGTTTATTTTCTTGTATATATTTCCCGTTTGAGTCCATAAGGAGTACAATCTGTGGCTTGTGTATGTCCGCAGTGGGTGTGGGGGGGTTGTCAGGAGGGCTATCAGGGTGGCTGACAGGGGGGGTGTCGAGACTTTGGTCAGGGTCTGATGTGGGCTGTTCTGCTGGCTTCTCTGCGGGGGTGGCCAGCTCTCTAATGGGTTGTTCTCTGTCAAAACCTCCCACGTAGGGTTTTCCAAAAAGGCATCCAACTCAAAAGTAGCCATCCTAAACTAGCACGAGCCGACGAATACTGAACACAAAAAAAACAGGTAGTTACAGCTGCCAAGCTCAACACTGAACCAGACACTAACTAATTTGCATGAGTAGCATGGGTATCAATGAGAATGATCCTGGACGAACCCCCACATTATGTTACGAACCCCGTGGCTTTAAACGTCTAGGGTGGATGGACAAGAGACCCGTAACATAATTCATGCAAATTAGAATCGTGACATAGAACAGTGAGAACAAAAACTACACGACAACCATAAACTACCGTCAAACATAAAAGTTTTTTTTTTGAACACACGGTAAAGGTTTGGGAAAAAAGGGCTGAGCAGGACCCAAGACATTAAACAATAGTGTAAAACACCCCTAAACTGATCTTGCCTGCCTTAAGAACAGCTAGGCTACTGCTAATCATACAAAAATTACAGTGGGTGGTCCGCTCAGGTCTAACCAGTGTTTTTAGACAGTTTTCTTCCTACGGGTAATGTATGCCCATGGGCAACTTGCTTAAATTCCCCTTTTCCCAGAAACACACAACAAAGTTACCAAACAGAGTAACAAGCAAATGAGTGAGTACACAAAACACAGGACACCACAGTATCCATACTCACATACGGAAAATAGTCTAACAAAGTTACCAAACAGAGTAACCAGCAAATTAGTGAGTACACAAAACACCACAGTATCCATACTCACATACGGAAAATAGTCTCTCACAAAGTTACCAAACAGAGTAACCAGCAAATGAGTGAGTACACAGGACACCACAGTATCCATACTCACATACGGAAATAGTCTCTAACAACAAACACAACTGACTGGCTTTTAAACAATGGGATGTGTGATTGAAAAACCAGAAACAGGTGGTGCAATGCAGAGGAATGTCCACTGATTGGTCCACCTCAGCAATCAGCAGACACCCCAACGACCACCAATCAGGAACATACAGGACACCTGTGATTAGGGCAGAAGGAGAGGAAAAACACAAAAATACACACAGGATACCTGTATCCGTAACAGTGGGGTTGTATAACGAAGAGGTCTGGTCTGACACACTCGGGGTGGGGGGTCTTTCTCAACAGAGAGCTTCTTCTGCTGAGCTATCTCTTTGATTATGTGAAAATACAGCTGAAACTGTTTGGGGTTGCCCTGTACCATTACTGTTCCAGACTTATACAGGTTGACATTGGCTGACTCAGAGGCTTCGTTGTCTAGTATCCTGAGTTTCCATCCATCGCTAACACCCCCACTCTTAACAGAGGGGTAGTGTGTTAATATAGCACTGCGTCATGCCAGGGGATGGTCTGCGCGGAAGATGAAGTTGCTTACGTTCCCATTTTTATAGCAGTCAGTAAAAAGTGTCTCTTGATTTTCCATAAGGAGCTTCTTTTTGTACTCTTATCGTGCCCTCTCATTTTTTACATCCAGAGGGTACTGTATTGTAATAACCTCTGCACAGAGGGAGGGGGCTTCAAAGGCCTCTGCATTTGGGTGGGTTAGGCTGTAAAACTCTCCTGCCATTGTTGGGCTCAAGGTTTTGACACCTCTCAATTCACACCTCAGTGCTAATTGAAGTTGCAGTCAGATATGTTCTGTCCTAGCAAGCTTGGTAGCCTTAACTTAGCATTCAATACAAAGTAAAATATATCATTGTAATGTATTTTTCTCCTTGGCTTTCAAAGTAGCTTCAAACTAAACATTACTCACTCAGTTCTAGGTTGGATGGTGTTTTCAGGTTTCTGTTGTTTTTTTGCCAGAGCATTTGCTGTATAGCTAGGAAATAAGAATCTTTGGTAATATCCAAGATGGCATAGCAGTGCAGTCGTGTTTTCTGTAGTGTCCTCATGTAAATAGCCTGTTTTTAGTTTTTTTTGTCTTTTTCGTATATATTTCTCAATCTCACTTTCCATCCTTTAACTAAATATACTTTCCTGCAACCCGCCTCACCCAATGTGGAACGGATTCTATTATTTCTTCATACATTTTTATCCAGAACCTCTGACTGAAACTAGCCAGCTAGCCAGCTAACTAGCTACTTGCTATTAGCCACCGTTAGCGGTCTTCACCATTGTCCGTGGCCGTGGCCTGCACTACCTACCAGCCAGCTCTAGCCTGGACAATTATCGGCCAGTCTGCACATCGTGCTATCGAGCCAGAGCATATCGGATTTTCTGCCGGAATCACTGAATCACTGGACCTTAACACCGGATCATCGCAACTAGCTAGCTGCAACTGAATGGCTGTTGTCGTTGTTGGCTAATCACCACTGTCCTGAAGCTAACCCCAGTTAGCCTTGAGCTAGCCTCGAGCCAGGCCCATCTCCCAGCTATCTACCTCTCTGTCAACTGGACGGGACCTCCTAGTGTTGACACGGAGCCCCACCGATCCATCACGACTGGTCTGCCGGCGTCATCGTCTGATGTGGTTTCAACAAGCTTCCCGTTGCGACAACCACGAAGATCCATCTGCTAGCCCCGGCCCGCTAGCACGCGCAATCAACAGCCGTGCCTCCTGCTCGCCTGTGCTGTAGCAGCCTACGAACTGCTCCCGGACTTACTTATTGCTGTTCACTGGACCTTATGATCACTCAGCTACACAGCTGATGCCTGCTGGACTGTTCCTTTATACGGTACCCCATTCTGTTTATCTGTTTAGCCTCAGCTCAAACTTTCGTCGCCATTACCAGCTGTTGTCTTAGCTCTCTCGAATAACACCTGTGACTGCTTTATGCCTCTCTCCCATGTCAAAATGCCTTGCCTATTGCTGTTTCGGTTAGATCTAACTGTACTTTTTCAATGTAGAGCCCCCAGTCCTTCTCAACCTGTCTCAGATAGCTCCTTTGTCACACCCCCCACACACGCAGAGACTGGCTCAGTCGGTGCCTCCAGTGATGCTATCTCGTTCATCGTTACCCAACGCTTAGGTTTACCTCCACTGTACTCATATCCTTCCATATCCTTGTCTGTACATAATGCCCTGAATCTATTCTACAACACCCGGAAATCTGCCCCTTTTTTTCTCTGTACCCAATGCACTAGAAGACCAGTTCTCAAAGCCTTTAGCCGTATCCTTATTCTACTCCTCCTCTGTTCCTCTGGTGATGTAGAGGTTAACCCAGGCCCTGTAGCCTCCAGTATCACTCCTGCTCCCCAGGTGCTATCATTTGTTGACTTCTGTAACCGCAAAAGCCTTGGTTTCTTGCATGTTAACATCAGAAGCCTCCTCCCTAAGTTTGAGTTATTCACTGCGTTAGCACACTCCACCAATTCTGATGTTCTAGCAGTGTCTGAATCC
Organism: Coregonus clupeaformis; assembly: GCF_020615455.1. Classification (NCBI taxonomy): domain Eukaryota; kingdom Metazoa; phylum Chordata; class Actinopteri; order Salmoniformes; family Salmonidae; genus Coregonus; species Coregonus clupeaformis. The sequence goes on along the minus strand of NC_059200.1, from coordinate 19,354,105 downwards.
TGGCTTAGGAAGACCACCAAAGATTCTGAAATGTCCATTCCCAACTACAACATTTTCCATCTAGATAGAACTGCCAAAGGGGGCGGAGTTGCAATCTACTGTAGAGATAGCCTGCAGAGCTCTATCATACTATCCAGGTCTGTGCCCAAACAGTTTGAGCTTCTACTTCTAAAAATCCACCTTTCCAGAAATAAGTCTCTCACTGTTGTCGCTTGCCACTGACCCCCCTCAGCCCCCAGCTGTGCCCTGAACACCATATGTGAATTGATTGCCCCCCATCTATCCTCAGAGTTCGTATTGCTTGGTGACCTAAACTGGGATATGCTTAACACCCTACAATCTAAACTAGATGCCCTCAATCTCACACAAATTATCAAGGAACCTACCAGGTACAACCCTAAATCCTCATAGATATCATCCTGACTAATTTACACTCTAAATATACCTACGCTGTCTTCAACCAGGATCTCAGCGATCACTGCCTCATTGCCTGCGTCCGTAATGGGTCCGCGGTCAAACGACCACCCCTCATCACTGTCAAACGCTCCCTAAAACACTTCAGCGAGCAGGCCTTTCTAATTGACCTGGCCCGGGTATCCTGGATGGATATTGACCTCATTCCGTCAGTAGAGGATGCCTGGTTGTTCTTTAAAAGTGCTATCCTCTCCATCTTAAATAAGCATGCCCCATTCAAAAAATTCAGAACTAAGAACCGATATAGCCCCTGGTTCACCCCAGACTTGACTGCCCTTGACCAGCACAAAACATCCTGTGGTGTACTGCATTAGCATCGAACAGCCCCCGCGATATGCCACTTTTCAGGGAAGTCAGGAACCAATATACACAATCAGTTAGGAAAGCAAAGGCTAACTTTTTCAATCAGAAATGTGCATCCTGTAGCACTAACTCCAAAAAGTTTTGGGACACTGTAAAGTCCATGGAGAATAAGAGCACCTCTTCCCAGCTGCCCACTGCACTGAGGCTAGGAAACACTGTCACTACCGATAAATCTACGATAATCTAAAATTTCAACAATCATTTTGCTACGGCTGGCCATGCTTTCCTCCTGGCTACCCCTACCCCGGCCACCAGATCTGCACCCTCCGCTGCAACTTGCCCATGCCCTGGACCTCTGGCAGTCTCTATGGGGGTGCCACAGTGTTCAATTCTCGGACCGACTCTATTCTCTGTGTACATCAATGATGTCGCTCTTGCTGCTGGTGACTCTCAGATCCACCTATACGCAGACGAAATCATTTTGTATACATCTGGCCCTTCATTGGACACTGTGTTAACAAACCTCCAAACGAGCTTCAATGCCATACAACACTCCTTCCGTGGCCTCCAACTGCTCTTAAACGCTAGTAAAACTAAATGCATGCTCTTCAATCGAACGCTGCTTGCACCCGCCTGCCCGACTAGAATCACTACTCTCGGTGGGTCTGACTTAGAATATGTGGACAACTACAAATACCTAGGTGTCTGGTTAGACCGTAAACTCTCCTTCCAGACTCACATTAAGCATCTCCAATCCAAAGTTAAATCTAGAATCGGCTTCCTATTTCGCAACAAAGCCTCCTTCACTCATGCTGCTAAACATGCCCTCGTTAAACTGACTATCCTACCGATCCTTGACTTCGGCGATGTCATTTACAAAATAGCCTCCAACACTCTACTCAGCAAATTGGATGTAGTCTATCACAGTGCCATCCGTTTTGTCACCAAAGCCCCATATACAGTGGGGAAAAAAAGTATTTAGTCAGCTACCAATTGTGCAAGTTCTCCCACTTAAAAAGATGAGAGAGGCCTGTAATTTTCATCATAGGTACACGTCAACTATGACAGACAAATTGAGCATTTTTTTCTCCAGAAAATCACATTGTAGGATTTTTTATGAATTTATTTGCAAATTATGGTGGAAAATAAGTATTTGGTCACCTACAAACAAGCAAGATTTCTGGCTCTCACAGACCTGTAACTTCTTCTTTAAGAGGCTCCTCTGTCCTCCACTCGTTACCTGTATTAATGGCACCTGTTTGAACTTGTTATCAGTATAAAAGACACCTGTCCACAACCTCAAACAGTCACACTCCAAACTCCACTATGGCCAAGACCAAAGAGCTGTCAAAGGACACCAGAAACAAAATTGTAGACCTGCACCAGGCTGGGAAGACTGGATCTGCAATAGGTAAGCAGCTTGGTTTGAAGAAATCAACTGTGGGAGCAATTATTAGGAAATGGAAGACATACAAGACCACTGATAATCTCCCTCGATCTGGGGCTCCACGCAAGATCTCACCCCGTGGGGTCAAAATGATCACAAGAACGGTGAGCAAAAATCCCAGAACCACACGGGGGGACCTAGTGAATGACCTGCAGAGAGCTGGGACCAAAGTAACAAAGCCTACCATCAGTAACACACTACGCCGCCAGGGACTCAAATCCTGCAGTGCCAGACGTGTCCCCCTGCTTAAGCCAGTACATGTCCAGGCCCGTCTGAAGTTTGCTAGAGTGCATTTGGATGATCCAGAAGAGGATTGGGAGAATGTCATATGGTCAGATGAAACCAAAATATAACTTTTTGGTAAAAACTCAACTCGTCGTGTTTGGAGGACAAAGAATGCTGAGTTGCATCCAAAGAACACCATACCTACTGTGAAGCATGGGGGTGGAAACATCATGCTTTGGGGCTGTTTTTCTGCAAAGGGACCAGGACGACTGATCAGTGTAAAGGAAAGAATGAATGGGGCCATGTATCGTGAGATTTTGAATGAAAACCTCCTTCCATCAGCAAGGGCATTGAAGATGAAACGTGGCTGGGTCTTTCAGCATGACAATGATCCCAAACACACCGCCCGGGCAACGAAGGAGTGGCTTCGTAAAGAAGCATTTCAAGGTCCTGGAGTGGCCTAGCCAATCTCCAGATCTCAACCCCATAGAAAATCTTTTGAGGGAGTTTAAAGTCTGTGTTACCCAGCGACAGCCCCAAAACATCACTGCTCTAGAGGAGATCTGCATGGAGGAATGGGCCAAAATACCAGCAACAGTGTGTGAAAACCTTGTGAAGACTTACAGAAAACGTTTGACCTGTGTCATTGCCAACAAAGGGTATATAACAAAGTATTGAGAAACTTTTGTTATTGACCAAATACTTATTTTCCACCATAATTTGCAAATAAATTCATAAAAAATCCTACAATGTGATCTTCTGGATTTTTTTTTCTCATTTTGTCTGTCATAGTTGACGTGTACCTATGATGAAAATTACAGGCCTCTCTCAATTTTTTACGTGGGAGATCTTGCACAATTGGTGGCTGACTAAATACTTATTTCCCCCACTGTATATATATATATATATATATATATACATTGTGACGTCACGAGAGGCTACACAGCTTTCAGCGGGATTGCTCAAGTAGTGCAAGGAGACCAGGTTCAACCAAAACAAGGATTTTATTAAAGGTCTTGGGAAACTAACGAAAGTATAACACAATTCTGTTCTCTGGTGGCTCTTTAAGGGTTAACAGTTCAGGGATGTCTCTTCCACCTCCAAAATCATAACTCTCCCTCGCTCAAATAACTTTTCCCCAGTCTTACTGTATTCCACGTTGCAGCTAGTGGCCAACCCAGCAAAACGTCCTTCCAAATGTCCCACACGTATTTCCACAGGTGCATATATCCAAAGGTGAGTATTTCCCAAAGGTAAGTATCTCCAAATCCTTATATTCCTCATGGAAGTGGACGTGCAGCACTCTTGTCCTCCAGAGAGCCCAGGTTGGAGACTGTGTCTCTTCACCCCCCCCACACTCCCTCAGTGTGTCTCTTCCCTTCCCAAACCTTCAGCTCATCAGCTCCTCATTTGTTTCAGCTGCGTGGGAAGATTGGCCATAGAGGGTTGGAGTTCCCGACCATACCAGCAGATGGAGCCATAGCTGTCTGGGTTTGCAGCCATCTCAGGGGGATGTAACGTCCCTCCAGGACACAGCCTCTCGTGACATCACACATCCCCCTCCTCGGGACCGACGTCCTCGTCGGGGTAAAGGCAGCGAAGAAGGCATCACGCCGGGAGAGGGCGTCCGCATTGCCGTGGTGCTTGCCAGACGGCTCTCTCTTCAACTCCTCCAACTCTAGGACCAGGGACTCAGCCTCCTGTTGTCTCTCCTTGAGTTTCTTACTGAACGCATCAGCCTTGGTTTTAGCAGAGTTTAGCTTCTGTTGAGCAGCTTTCAGTTCCTTCTCTCTCTCTGCCTCCGCATTCTTCATCTTGTTCTCCAACACCTTGTACTTCTCCTCTGCCTTCTTCTGGACCTCCTTACTACTGCGCAGGGTCTCCTCACACTCCTCGATGGTCCTGCGCAGCCTCTCCAGCTCCTCCTGTTGCTTAGGGAAGGAGCTCTGTTGGAGTTTAGCCTGGAGGATATCTAACTCTTCTGTCTTCATGTCTAACTGTTGCTTTAACAAACGATACCTCTCAGCGGTCCCCTTCAGACCAGACAGTTCTTTGTCCAGATTCTGTAGCTCCGTCTCTGTGTCGGTCTGGGCACCTGCCATCCCTATCAGAGCCCGGGCGGGAGTGAGTAACTCGGAGGATTGCACCGGAGCCTTCCCAGGATGAGTCTTGCCTCTCCGTTTCCGAGGTACTCGGGTTATCCTCTCCTGAGACTCTCTCCAGAGTGGGTAAAAGGCTGGGCAGTCTCGTCCAATTAGGACAGGGACGGGGAGGGAATCAACCACCCCCGCCGTCGTGTGTATGGTTCCCCGTGTGCTGGTCATTGTAAGTTCAGTAATGGGGTATTCTCTGGTGTCCCCATGGACACAGGAAACTGGGAGGACTTTCCCGGGGTCAGACACGTTGGGCCCACCAAATCCTTACGCACCAGGGTGGCCCGGCTACCAGAATCCAGTAAGGCCTCCACATCATGGTGATTCACAGTTACCGGGCAGGTGGGGGGGTCGATCTGGGCCGCCATCTACGACTCCCAAGAGCGAGGCAAAACGGTGTGTGGGTGCTGAGCTGGAGGACTCCGCAGTGGGCATAGGTTCATCGGCTGGTTTCCCACACTGCCAGGAGATATGTCCCATCTCCCCACACCGGTAACACTGTCGAGTTTCCCCCTCCTGGTGTACTCTTCTTGGACCCGCCTGGTTTCTGGCTCCCCCTGGAGCCGGGATAAGTCCTGACGTGGCTGGGTTCGAGACCTTGGGGTCCTTTGGACGGGTTCTTCCCATTTGTGGTGGGGCCGCACTCCTGGGGTCTTTTCGGGAAGCATTCAGCATCTCCGCTGTGGCCTGGTACTTTTCCACAGCTTCCACGGTCAGATCAGCCGTGGTCAAGGCCTGTTGACTGATGAACCGTTTTGCCTCATAAGGCAGGGCGCGTAGGTAACGATCCACCACAACGGCCTCCACCACCGCCGCTGCTGTATTCCTCTGCGGATCCAGCCATTTCCTTGCGATTCGGACAAGTTCATGCATCTGCGCCCGAGGAGGTTGGTCTGGTTGGAAGGTCCAGCTGTGAAAGCGCTGGGCCATACCAAACTTTGTGAGTCCATATCTGCTGAGGATCTCAGACTTCAGGGCATCATAGTCAGTAACCTGGTCAGGGCCCAGGTCCCGGACAGCATTCAGCGATTCCCCGGTTAGAAAGGGGGCTAACAGACCAACCCACTGTTGCTTGGGCCAGGCTTCCCTAGTGGCCGTGGCCTCAAATGCATGCAGGTATGCCTCAATGTCATCGGTAGCTCCCATCTTAGATATAAAGTCACTTGCCTTTATTGGGCGGGTATTTTGGACAACCCTCTGTCTCTGCAACTGCAATTCCTCTGCCTTCAGAAGGTTGGCTTTCTTTTGCTCCTCCAAGAGAGCCACGTTTGCTTGCATCTGGGCTTGCTGGCCAGCAACAAGGGCTTTCAATATGTCCTCCATTTCAGTCGGCGGGGAGCCTACGGCCAACTTGGAAAACTGGGTGATCAAACCTTCGGTATCCTCCTCTGACATGCACTATTAACGCTTGAGCGTGCCTGTATTCTCCACCATCTGTGACGTCACGAGAGGCTACACAGCTTTCAGCGGGATTGCTCAAGTAGTGCAAGGAGACCAGGTTCAACCAAAACAAGGATTTTATTAAAGGTCTTGGGAAACTAACGAAAGTATAACACAATTCTGTTCTCTGGTGGCTCTTTAAGGGTTAACAGTTCAGGGATGTCTCTTCCACCTCCAAAATCATAACTCTCCCTCGCTCAAATAACTTTTCCCCAGTCTTACTGTATTCCACGTTGCAGCTAGTGGCCAACCCAGCAAAACGTCCTTCCAAATGTCCCACACGTATTTCCACAGGTGCATATATCCAAAGGTGAGTATTTCCCAAAGGTAAGTATCTCCAAATCCTTATATTCCTCATGGAAGTGGACGTGCAGCACTCTTGTCCTCCAGAGAGCCCAGGTTGGAGACTGTGTCTCTTCACCCCCCACACACTCCCTCAGTGTGTCTCTTCCCTTCCCAAACCTTCAGCTCATCAGCTCCTCATTTGTTTCAGCTGCGTGGGAAGATTGGCCATAGAGGGTTGGAGTTCCCGACCATACCAGCAGATGGAGCCATAGCTGTCTGGGTTTGCAGCCATCTCAGGGGGATGTAACGTCCCTCCAGGACACAGCCTCTCGTGACATCACAACATACATACATACATACATACATACATACATACATACATACATACATACATACATATATACAGTATCTCACAAAAGTGAGTACACCCCTCACATTTTTGTAAATATTTGAGTATATCTTTTCATGTGACAACACTGAAGAAATGACACTTTGCTACAATGTAAAGTAGTGAGTGTACAGCTTGTATAACAGTGTACATTTGCTGTCCCGTCAAAATAACACAACACACAGCCATTAATGGCTAAACCGCTGGCAACAAAAGTGAGTACACCCCTAAGTGAAAATGTCCAAATTGGGCCCAAAGTGTCAATATTTTGTGTGGCCACCATCATTTTCCAGCACTGCCTTAACCCTCTTGGGCATGGAGTTCACCAGAGATTCACAGGTTGCCACTGGAGTCCTCTTCCACTCCTCCATGACGACATCACGGAGCTGGTGGATGTTAGAGACCTTGCACTCCTCCACCTTCCGTTTGAGGATGCCCCACAGATGCTCAATAGGGTTTAGGTCTGGAGACATGCTTGGCCAGTCCATCACCTTTACCCTCAGCTTCTTTAGCAAGGCAGTGGTCGCCTTGGAGGTGTGTTTGGGGTCGTTATCATGTTGGAATACTGCCCTGCGGTCCAGTCTCCGAAGGGAGGGGATCATGCTCTGCTTCAGTATATCACAGTACATGTTGGCATTCATGGTTCCCTCAATGAACTGTAGCTCCCCAGTGCCGGCAGCACACATGCAGCCCCAGACCATGACACTCCCACCACCATGCTTGACTGTAGGCAAGACACACTTGTCTTTGTACTCCTCACCTGGTTGCCGCCACACTCGCTTGACACCATCTGAACCAAATAAATGTATCTTGGTCTCATCAGACCACAGGACTTGGTTCCAGTAATCCATGTCTTTAGTCAGCTTGTCTTCAGCAAACTGTTTGCGGGATTTCTTGTGCATCATCTTTAGAATAGGCTTCCTTCTAGGACGACAGCCATGCAGACCAATTTGATGCAGTGTGCGGCGTATGGTCTGAGCACTGACAGGCTGACCACCCACCACTTCAACCTCTGCAGCAATGCTGGCAGCACTCATACATCTATTTCCCAAAGGCAACCTCTGGATATGACGCTGAGCACGTGCACTGAACTTCTTTGGTCGACCATGGTGAGGCCTGTTCTGAGTGGAATCTGTCCTGTTAAACCGCTGTATGGTCTTGGCCACCGTGCTGCAGCTCAGTTTCAGGGTCTTGGCAATCTTCTTATAGCCCAGGCCATCTTTATGTAGAGCAACAATTCTTTTTTTCAGATCCTCAGAGAGTTCTTTGCCATGAGGTGCCATGTTGAACTTCCAGTGACCAGTATGAGGGTGTGTGAAAGCGATGACACCAAATTTAACACACCTGCGACCTTGTAACACTAACGAGTCACATGATACCGGGGAGGGAAAATGGCTAATTGGGCCCAATTTGGACATTTTCACTTAGGGGTGTACTCACTTTTGTTGCCAGCGGTTTAGACATTAATGGCTCTGTGCTCTTTAACAAAAAGCTCTCAACCTATAACCTATATACTTATTATGGACACAGTATGCTTTACATTAGTTATCTTGTTGTTATTAGTTGTTATTAGTCCCATCCTTCAACTCCATTCAACACCAACCATCTATCTCTGAACACCATCCATATTGGATTTCTATTTGCCATATATTTTTGTTTCACAAAAGTTCTGAACCCTTCTATTCTCATTGTTTCTACAGATTGTAAATTGAAAATAAACATTTTTGCTAAAAGTATTATTATATTATTGATCGATTGACTATGACTTTTCAGATCACCCAGTAGTGCTATCTGCAGGGTCAGCTCCAGGTAAATATTGCAATCCTTTAGCCATTCCTGGACCTGTGTCCAAAAACAAGCTACAAATGGAGAGTACAAATTATATAATGATTCTGTCTCTTTGCAGCAAAATCTGCAGAGCTGGGAAGATTGTATCCCCCATATAAATACCATTCTATTGGTAGCAAGAATTTTGTATAATAATTTAAATTGAAAGATTCTAAGTTTTGAATCCGGCGTCGTTTTGCGTATCAGTTCATAAACACTATGCCATGGAATCGGTACGTAAAAAATCTCTTCCCAACTATTTTGCAATCTATATGGGATGGCTGTCAATCATTTGGTCCTTAAAGGAAACTGGTATACTTTTTTATTTATCACAATTTTCTTTAACCAATTATGTTCTTTAATGCAGGGCCGACAGACAAGTTCCTTACTTTTTCCCCCTTCCACTTTCCTCTTCCATTTTTGCGGTAAAGCTGCAATTATTTGGTTGTAATTTTGGGTAGAGCAGACATTTCCATGTGTTTTTGTTAGCTGCATGTGCGACATAACTCCACCAGTCCTACCTATGATATCATTTACGAAGATTATACCTTTTTTAAACATTTTTCAAAAAATAATGTTTTTTTTATCAATTAGTATATTTGAGTTTAACCACAATATTTGTTGCATTATTGGTTCTGTCGTTTCTGGTGGATTCAATTGAAATTGCAACCAACTTTCTATGGCTTGTTTTAGAAATAGTGATATTTGGGAGATTATTTCCTTTTCAAATATCTGAAAGTGAGAGGTTGTAATCTGAATAAAGGGAAAAAGGCCATTCTTGAACATGGGGCGTTTAATTTTGTCTGGCTTTCCGTTCCAAATAAAATTGAATCTTTTTTTCTCATATAATTTAAAAAACTGTTCGCTAGGCGTAGGCAAGACCATATGAAAATAGGTAAACTGGGATAATACTAAAGAGTTAATCAGGGTGATTTTTCCACAAATTGACAGGTATTTACCTTTCCATGGAAGCAAGATCTTATCTATTTTTGCTAAGTTTCTATTAAAATGTATTGGAGTGAGATCATTTATTTCATTTGGGTTATGTATTTCCACATCACCATCAGACCATTTTATTGGTAAACTACATGGTAATGTAAAAATTGTATTAAAAAAAATATATATATATGTGTCTCTAATATGGTCATACATTTGGCAGGAGTTTAGGAAGTACAGCTCAGTTTCCACCTCATTTTGTGGGCAGTGTGCACATAGCCTGTCTTCTCTTGAGAACCAGGTCTACTAACGGCAACCTTTCTCAATAGCAAGGCTATGCTCACTGAGTCTGTACATAGTCAAAGCTTTCCTTCAATATGGGTCAGTCACAGTGCTCAGGTATTCTGCCACTGTGTACTCTCTGTTTAGGGCCAAATAGCAGTCTGTTTTTTTGTTATTTCTTTCCAATGTGTCAAGTAATTATCTTTTTGTTTTCTCACGATTTGGTTGGGTCTAATTGTGTTGTTGTCCTGGGTTTCTGTTGGGTCTGTTTGTGTTTGTGAACAGAGCACCAGGACCAGCTTGCTCAGGGGCTCTTCTTAAGTTCATCTTAAGACTGATGATGACTTTGTTATGGAAGGTTTGGGACTAATTGTGTTGCTGTCCTGGGGCTCTGTGGGGTCTGTTTGTGTTTGGGAATCGTTTCCTTTTAAGTGGCTGTAGAATTTAATGGCTCTTTTCTGGATTGGCCTAATTCTGCTCTGCATGCATTATTTGGTGTTTTACGTAGTACATTATTTTAGTCTTACTGACATTTACTGTCAGGGCCCAGCTCTGACATAATCTGTGCAGAAGATCTAGGTGCTGCTGTAGACCCTCCTTGGTTGGGGAGAGAATCACCAGATTATCAACAAACAGTAGACATTTTACTTCAGGTTCTAGGAGGGTGAGGCCGGTGCTGCAGACTGTTCTAGTGCCCTCGCCAATTCGTTGATATACACTACCAGTCAAAAGATTGGACACACCTACTCATTCAAGGGTATGTTGAAACTGGCTTTCATGAGGACCGCCACAGGAATGGAAGACCCAGAGTTACCTCCGCTGCAGAGGATAAGTTCATTACAGTTACCAGCCTCAGAAATTGCAGCCCAAATAAATGCTTAATAGAGTTCAAGTCACAGACACATCTCAACATCAACTGTTCAGAGGGGACTGTGTGAATCAGGCCTTCATGGTCGAATTGCTGCAAAGTAACCACTACTAAAGGACACCAATAAGAAGAAGAGGCCTGCTTGGGCCAAGAAACACGAGCAATGGACATTAGACCGGTGGAAATTTGTCCTTTGGTCTGGAGTCCAAATTGGAGATCTTTGGTTCCAACCGCCGTGTCTTTGTGAGACGCAGAGTAGGTGAACGGATGATCTCCGCATGTGTATTTCCCACCGTAAAGCACGGAGGAGGAGGTGTGATGGTGTTATGGTGCTTTGCTGGTGAAACTGTCTGTGATTTATTTAGAATTCAAGGCACACTTAACCAGCATGGCTACCAAAGCATTCTACAGCGATACGCCATCCCATCTGGTTTGGGCTTAGCGGGACTATCATTTGTTTTTCAACAGGATAATGACCCAACACACCTCCAGGCTGTGTAAGGGCTATTTCACCAAGAAGGAGAGTGATGGAGTGCTGCATCAAATGACCTGGCCTCCACAATCACCCGACCTCAACCCAATTGAGATGATTTGGGATGAGCCGGACAGCAGAGTGAAGGAAAAGCATCCAACAAGTGACCAGCATATGTGGGAACTCCTTTAAGACTGTTGGAAAAGCATTCCAGGTGAAGCTGGTTGAGAGAATGCCAAGAGTGTGCAAAGCTTTCATCAAGGCAAAGGGTGGCTATTTGAAGAATCTCAAATATAAAATATATTTTGATTTGTTTAACACTTTTTTGGTTCCTACATGATTCCATATGTGTTATTTAATAGTTTTGATGTCTTCACTATTTTTCTACAATGTAGAAAATAGTAAAAATAAAGAAAAACCCTTGAATGAGTAGATGTGTCCAAACCTTTGACTGGTTCTGTATATGTTGCCAATTTTAACTGAACACTTGTTGTTTGTGTACATGGATTTTATAATGTTGTATGTTTTTACCCCAACACCACTTTCCATCAATTTGTATAGCAGACCCTCATGCCAAATTGAAACGTTTTTGAAATCAGCAAAGCATGAGAAGACTTTGCCTTTGGTTTGTTTGTTTGTCAAATAGGGTGTGCAGGGTGAATACGTGGTCTGTCGTACGGGAATCTCTCTCTCTCTCTCTCTCTCTCTCTCTCTCTCTCTCTCTCTCTCTCTCTCTCTCTCTCTCTCTCTCTCTCTCTCTCTCTCTCTCTCTCTCTCTCTCTCTCTCTCTCTCTCTCTCTCTCTCTCTCTCTCTCTCTCTCTCTCTCTCTCTCTCTCTCTCTCTCTCTCTCTCTCTGTACACCAACATAAGGAATTAGCAATGTGCAATTTAAAGCCTTTCACCTTTTAGACTGAAAGCATGACAAGAATTACAGTAGGTGTAGTGTTACAGTATACAGGTCAAACTGTAAATGCCAATAATCTCATCCTCAATTCTAACACTCATATAAATACAAGGTAGAAGCTACCGTCCCAGTTCCAAACCACCAAAAAAGGGAACTTGGTCAAAGGAGTGATAATTAGGACAGACATAATGCTTTCTTCCACTAATACCTCTAGATATCCCCCTGGGGCAGACAAGATAGATTATGAGCAGGACCGAGACAGACACCTCTTCTGTGTCCCTATACAGGTAGTTGACCCGACCTAATTCCTAAAGTAGCAGAGCAGAGCAGTCTGGTCCAGGACCCAGAGGGGTAGGAGCTCTTTAGTGTCACACAGACTCCCAACCAGTGTGTCATGTATGGATGGTATAGACCAGGGGTATTCAACTCTTACCCTACTGAAAAAAAAGCAGTGGAACTGGTTTCGAGATCCAGATTTGAATTTGAGGTGTATAGACACAGAGAAATACCATAGACTGAGAGGACACATTTCAGCTTTACTTCAAAATGAGAAATAGGACCTAAAACTTACACAGACACAAGAGACTGAGCAGCTGGTTCAATACGGAAGTGGTCAGATGATGCGGATGCTACGCTACAGGACTGTTTTGCTAGCACAGACTGGAATATGTTCCGGGATTCATCCAATGGCATTGAGGAGAATACCAACTCAGTCACCGGCTTCATAAATAAGTGCATCGATGACGTCGTCCCCACAGTGACCGTACGTACATATCCCAACCAGAAGCCATGGATTACAGGCAACATCCGCACCGAGCTAAAGGCTAGAGCTGCTGCTTTCAAGGAGAGGGACACTTATAAGAAATCCCGCTATGCCCTCAGACGAACCATCAAACAGGCAAAGCGTCAATACAGGACTAAGATTGAATCCTACTACACCGGCTCTGACGCTCGTCGGATGTGGCAGGGTTTGCAAATTATTATGGACTACAAAGTGAAACCCAGCCGCGAGCTGCCCAGTGACGCAAGCCTACCAGAAGAGCTAAATACCTTTTATGTTCGCTTTGGGGCAAGCAACACTGACGCATGCATGAGAGCACCAGCTGTTCCGGACGACTGTGTGATCACGCTCTGCGTAGCCGATATGAGCAAGACCTTTAAACAGGTCAACATTCACAAGGCCGCGGGGCCAGACGGATTACCAGGACGTGTTCTCAGAGCATGCACGGACCAACTGGCAAGTGTATTCACTGACATTTTCAACCTCTCCCTGACCAAGTCTTTAATACCTACATGTTTCAAGCAGACCACCATAGTCCCTGTGCCCAAGAAAGCAAAGATAACCTGCCTAAATGACTACCGCCCTGTAGCACTCACATCAGTAGCCATGAAGTGCTTTGAAAGGCTGGTATGGCTCACATCAACACCATAATCACGGAAACCCTAGACCCACTCCAATTCGCATACCGCCCCAACAGATCCACAGAAGACGCAATCTCAATCGCACTCCAATCCACACTGCATTTTCCCACCTTGACAAAATAAACACCTATGTGAGAATGCTGTTCATTGACTACGGCTCAGTGTTCAACAACATAGTGTCCACAAAGCTCATCACTAAGCTAAGGACACTGGGACTAAACACCTCCCTCTGCAACTGGATCCTGGACTTCCTGACGGGCCGCCCCCTGGTGGTAAGGGTAGGCAACAACACATCTGCCACGCTGATCCTCAACACAGGGGCCCCTCAGGGGTGCGTGCTTAGTCCCCTCCTGTACTCCCTGTTCACCCATGACTGCATGGCCAGGCACGACTCCAACTCCATCATTAAGTTTGCCGACGACATAACAGTGGTAGGCCTGATCACCGACAACGATGAGACAGCCTATAGGGAGGAGATCAGAGACCTGGCTGTGTGGTGCCAGGACAACAACCTCTCCCTCAACGTGAGCAAGACAAAGGAGCTGATCGTGGACTACAGGAAAAGGAGACCCGAACACGCCCCCATTCACATCAACGGGGCTGTAGTGGAGCGGGTCGAGAGTTTCAAGTTCCTTGGTGTCCACATCACCAACAAACTATCATGGTCCAAACACACCAAGACAGTCATGAAGCGGGCACGACAACACCTTTTCCACCTCAGGAGACTGAAAAGATTTGGCATGGGTCCCCAGATCCTCAAAAAGTTATACAGCTGCACCATCGAGAGCATCCTGTCCGGTTGCATCACTGCCTGGTATCACTAACCTGTACCCCAGCACATTGACTCAGTACCGGTACCCCCTGTATATAGCCTCGTTATTGTTATTTTATTGTGTTACTTTTTATTTTATTTTTTACTTTAGTTTATTTAGTAAATATTTTCTTAACTCTATTTCTTGAACTGCATTGTTGGTTAAGTGCTTGTAAGTAAGGATTTCACGGTAAGGTCTACACCTGTTGTATTCAGCGCATGTGACAAATAACATTTGATTTGATTTCTATTGTGTGTACAGTATATTGTATATTACTGTGGCAGACAGACAGGCAGACAGGTAGGCAGACAGACAGGCAGGGAGGCAGGCAGGGAGGGAGGCAGGTAGACAGGCAGACAGGCAGACAGGAACTTAGACAAGCAGACAGGCAGAGAGGCAGACAGCCAGACAGGCAGGCAGGTAGACAGGCAGACAGGAGGGCACGGAGGGAGGGAGGCAGGTAGACAGGCAGGGAGACAGGCAGGCAGATACAGGCAGGCAGGCAGGTAGACAGGCAGACAGGCAGGTAGACAGGTAGGCAAGGCATGCAGTCAGTCAGACAGGTAGACAGGCAGGCAGGTAGACAGGCAGACAGACAGGCAGGCAGGCAGGCAGGTAGACAGGCAGGGAGACAGGCAGGGAGATAGGCAGGGAGAAAGGCAGACAGGTAGGCAGGCAGATAGACAGGCAGGCAGGCAGACAGGCAGGTAGACAGGCAGGCAAGGCATGCAGTTAGGCAGACAGGTAGACAGGCAGACAGACAGGCAGGCAGGGAGGCTGGCAGGCAGACAGACAGGCAAGCAGGTAGACAGGCAGGCAGACAGGGAGGCAGGCAGGGAGGCTGGCAGGCAGGCAGGTAGACAGGCAGGCAGGCAGGTAGACAGGCAGGCAGGTAGACAGACAGGGAGGGAGGCAGGCAGACAGAAGGGCAGACAGACAGACCGACAAGCAGACAGGCAGGGGGCAGGGAGGCTCTGACCCATCCGTGTGGTGACCTTGATTTGAGCTCAAATGGGGCTCCTATGCTGTGTGGTTCCTCCTCCCCCTCCCCCTCATCCTCCTGTGGGGCACGCTCCCATTGTGTGACAAAGAATGGCTGCCAAATGAATGATTCTGGGCCACTTTTTACACTGCAGAGAAAGACGGAGCGAGAGCGACGAGACAAGCAGAGCAGAGCAGCACAGGGACCAGAAGAGAAGAGAAGCCATACAGGATGTGTGTGTATGGTATGTGTACATGTGTGTCTGTGTGTGTATATTTGTCTTTGTGTTCGTGTGTGCATTCGTACGTGACAGAGAGGCCAAACGAATCACTGACATTGATTAATTAAATAATGCATGTGTACCATATAACCATGTCTTGAATATGAACATGTATAATTACATGTGACATAAAACAGTAGGTACGGTAAAGAACAACCATGTATGGTACATCGCCACTCAGAATGCTCACCTAGCGTTGAAATCTGAGAGGGGGAGGAGGAGAGAAAGACAGAGAGAGAACAGAGAAAGACAGAGAGAGAACAGAGAAAGAGAAAGAGAGAGAGAGAGAGAGAGAGAGAGAGAGAGAGAGAGAGAGAGAGAGAGAGAGAGAGAGAGAGAGAGAGAGAGAGAAAGACAGAGAGAGAACAGAGAGAAAGAGAGAGAGAGAGAGAGAGAGAGAGAGAGAGAGAGAGAGAGAGAGAGAGAGAGAGAGAGAGAGAGAGAGAGAGAGAGAGAGAGAGAGAGAGAGAGAGAGAGAGAGAGAAATAAAGCTGCTGGGTGAGAAATAAGGTGAGATCAGTGTGGAACGTCGGTGGCACTCAGGAAATAGTCTAGCTGTCACCTACTGCATCACAGCTTCCAGGGCGCTAGCAAGCCAGCCAGCCAGTCAGTCAGCCAGCTAACCAGCCAGTCAGCCAACCAGCCAACCAGTCAGCAACCAGCAAGTCAGCCAGTCAGCCAACCAGCCAACAAACCAGCCAGCCAATCAGCCAGCCAGTCAGCCAGCCAGCCAATCAGCCAGCCAGCCAGACAACAGGAAGCAGAGGATACTGCATGGTGTGAAGTTACTGTGGCTGACTGGCTGCTTCACCAAAGACAGGGGCACGGAAGGGGCACAGAAGGGGCACAGAAGGGGCAAGGAAAAGGGGCACAGCTAGCTATATAGTTTACAAGGTTAGAGCACTGAGGTATAGGATTATTATTCTCAGTTATTTTTGTACCAAGGCATTTGTAGCCAATCAGCCTTATGCATTGCAGCATAAAAAAAAAAAACTGCGTATAGATATGAGTACCTACAAAGTAATATAATGATTCCACATCATCATGCAACAAAACCCCATCAGCTCAGTTGATTGTAAACTGCTGGCGCCCAGTATGGCTGGAGCCCGGTGAGGCAGTCACAGAGTTTGGTCGCTGCCCCTGTGTTGAATTTGTTTGTTCACTTTTGGATCGCGTCAAAAATTATGTAAACTTTGTGTCAACTCCTCTGTCTGTATTCTGTCTGTAAATGTTGTCTGTCACTAGCTGCACCATATCACCAAGTAACATTCTGAGTATGTTGTCTATCACCAGCAGCACCATATTACCAAGTAACATTCTGAGTATGTTGTCTATCACCAGCAGCACCATATCACCAGGTAACATTCTGACTATGTTGTCTATCACCAGCAGCACCATATCACCAGGTAACATTCTGAGTATGTTGTCTATCACTAGCTGCACCATATCACTAAGTACAATTTTTAGTATGTGTAAATGTATTTGGCGAATAAAGGTGATTCTGATTCTGCATGCCAAACCACAGCCCTGGCTTCTCCACAGCGGCAATGATGAGAATGATAGCTTTAGGAGGACGGCTGTGTGCCTAGGGGGTTGGGTAGAGGGAGACCTGACTGGCTCTATGTTCATGTAACACCCTCCATCAGTACTGAGGAAGCAAAGCGCAGCTGGCAGCCTGTGTGTGTGCTCCGGCTGCATGGTAAGTAGCCCTGTTGTATACTCATCTGCCCCTGATTCAATCACTCACAGACACTGCTTTGGTTGAATATTAATCTGAGGCCTAAACTTGATTTGTCTGCTCACGCTTGGCAGCGGGGGACACACGCCCATCTGCTGCATGGGAGAGAGTGCGTGTGTGTGGCTGCATTTGTGTGTGTGTGTGTGTGTGTCTGGGTGCACACGTGTGTATATTATGAGTTTGTGACACTGTGTGTGTGCGTGCATGCGTGCAAATGTGTGAGTGAGGGGGAGGGATAGTTATTCCCATTGGGGACACAAAGGGAACTGTCACCTCTGTCTGAGGAAGACAGATCAGTGTGTCTGTCAATCTCTGGAGTGTCTGTCTCTGGTCTCCAGACAGTCCCCAGAGAGACCGCAAACAGACAGAGAAAGGAGATTGAGGGAGGGAGAGAATTAAAAGATAGTGAAGGAGAGAGAGAGGGAGCTACCCTTGGTCTCTGGACGCTCCTCAGAGAGACCGCAAACAGACAGAGAGAGGAGACAGAGAGATGGAGAGACGGTTCAGAGAGAGGAGACAGAGAGATGGAGAGACGGTTCAGAGAGAGGAGACAGAGAGATGGAGAGACGGTTCAGAGAGAGGAGACAGAGAGATGGAGAGACGGTTCAGAGAGAGGAGACAGAGAGATGGAGAGACGGTTCAGAGAGAGGAGACAGAGAGATGGAGAGACGGTTCAGAGAGAGGAGACAGAGAGATGGAGAGACGGTTCAGAGAGAGGAGACAGAGAGATGGAGAGACGGTTCAGAGAGAGGAGACAGAGAGATGGAGAGACGGTTCAGAGAGAGGAGACAGAGAGATGGAGAGACGGTTCAGAGAGAGGAGACAGAGAGATGGAGAGACGGTTCAGAGAGAGGAGACAGAGAGATGGAGAGACGGTTCAGAGAGAAGACAGAGAGATGGAGAGACGGTTCAGAGAGAGGAGACAGAGAGATGGAGAGACGGTTCAGAGAGAGGAGACAGAGAGATGGAGAGACGGTTCAGAGAGAGGAGACAGAGAGATGGAGAGACGGTTCAGAGAGAAGACAGAGAGATGGAGAGACGGTTCAGAGAGAGGAGACAGAGAGATGGAGAGACGGTTCAGAGAGAGGAGTCAGAGAGATGGAGAGACGGTTCAGAGAGAGGAGACAGAGAGATGGAGAGACGGTTCAGAGAGAGGAGACAGAGAGATGGAGAGACGGTTCAGAGAGAGGAGACAGAGAGATGGAGAGACGGTTCAGAGAGAGGAGACAGAGAGATGGAGAGACGGTTCAGAGAGAGGAGACAGAGAGATGGAGAGACGGTTCAGAGAGAGGAGACAGAGAGATGGAGAGACGGTTCAGAGAGAGGAGACAAAGAGATGGAGAGACGGTTCAGAGAGAGGAATAACAATAAGAGAGAAAGTGAAAGGAGGATAGAGCTGGGATAGAACTGGGGATAGAGCTGGGGATAGAGCTGGGGGTAGAGCTGGGGGTAGAACTGGGGATAGAACTGGGGATAGAACTGGGGGTAGAGCTGGGGATAGAGCTGGGGATAGAACTGGGGATAGAACTGGGGGTAGAGCTGGGGTAGAGCTGGGGATAGAACTGGGGGTAGAGCTGGGGTAGAGCTGGGGATAGAACTGGGGGTAGAGCTGGGGATAGAGCTGGGGATAGAGCTGGGATAGAGCTGGGGATAGAACTGGGGATAGAACTGGGATAGAGCTGGGGATAGAACTGGGGATAGAACTGGGATAGAGCTGGGGATAGAGCCGGGGATAGAGCTGGGATAGAGCTGGGGATAGAACTGGGATAGAGCTGGGGATAGAACTGGGGATAGAACTGGGATAGAGCTGGGGATAGAGCTGGGGATAGAACTGGGATAGAGCTGGGGATAGAACTGGGGATAGAACTGGGGATAGAACTGGGGTAGAACTGGGGATAGAACTGGGGATAGATTAACACCTAAAAAAGTGTATTTCAATGTAGTTAGACTAGATATAATCATTCCTCACATAAGAACCATACAATTGTAGAATCCATAGAATTATGGCTGTACCATAGAACTAGAATTAGTAGATTAGATTTCTACAGGCTGCAGATCTCCGATTCATCCCTGAGGAGGAGGAGTCAAGCAGGAGAAGCAGGGGGAGGGGGGTTTCATAGCTCTCTGGCATATTCTCCAGGAGCCTCTGGTAGAGAGAGCCAGAGACAGAGAGAAAGAGGCTTTGCTCCAGGGCCCTGACCTGGCCTCTGTGTGACCTCTCTCAACGAGCATGTTTGTCTTTTTCTGTTCTGAAAGGTCAGAGAGAGAGAGAGAGAGATGAGGATGGGGGAGGCTGAGAGGAGAGAGAGACGGAGATCGAGAGTGGTAGAACAAGAAAGAGAGAGCTAAGAGAGAGGGAGGGAGAGTTAGGTTGGAATAAAGTTCACAGTTCATCCTGAGAGACACTAGACAGAGAGAGTGGGAGAGGTGAGATGGAGAGGGAGTGGTGAGATGGAGAGAGGGAGAGGTGAGATGGAGAGAGGGAGAGGTGAGATGGAGAGAGGGAGAGGAGAGATGGAAAGGGAGTGGTGAGATGGTGAGAAGGAGAGAGAGAGGAGAGAAGGAGAGAGAGAGGAGAGAAGGAGAGAGAGAGGAGAGAAGGGGAGAGAGGGGGAGAGAGAGAAAAGAAGGGGAGAGAGAGAGGAGAGAAGGAGAGAGAGGAGAGAAGGGGAGAGAGAGAGGAGAGAAGGGGTGAGAGAGGAGAGAAGGGGAGAGAGAGGGGAGAGAAGGAGAGAGAGAGGAGAGAAGGGGAGAGAGAGGTGAGATGGAGAGAGGGAGAGGTGAGATGGAGAGAGGTGAGATGGAGAAAGGGAGAGGTGAGATGGAGAGAGGGAGAGGTGAGATGGAGAGAGGGAGAGGAGAGATGGAAAGGGAGTGGTGAGATGGTGAGATGGAGAGGGAGAGGTGAGATGGAGAAAGGGAGAGGTGAGATGGAGAGAGGGAGAGGTGAGATGGAGAGGGAGTAGTGAGATGGAGAGAGGGAGAGGTGAGATGTAGAAAGGAAGAAGTGAGATGGAGATGGGGAGTGGTAGGGAGAGCTAGAAGAAAGCGAGAGAGAGCTAGTGGAAAAAGAGGGAGAGGTTGGAGAGAAGGGGAGAGAGAGAGGAGAGAAGGGGATAGAGAGGAGAGAAGGAGAGAGAGAGAGGAGAGAAGGAGAGAGAGAGAGGAGAGAATGAGAGAAAGAGGAGAGAAGGAGAGAGAGAGGAGAGAAGGAGTGAGAGAAGGGGAGAGAGAGAGGAGAGAAGGGGAGAGAGAGAGGGGAGAAGTGGAGAGAGAGGAGAGAGGGGAGAGAGGAGAGAAGGGGAGAGAGGGGAGAGAAGGAGAGAGAGGAGAGAAAGGGGGAGAGAGGAGAGAAGGGGAGAGAGAGGAGAGAAGGAGAGAGGAGAGAAGGGGAGAGAGGGGAGAGAAGGGGAGAGAGAGGGGAGAGAAGGACAGAGTGAGGAGAGGAGAGAGAGAGGAGAGAAGGGGAGAGAGAGGAGAGAATGAGAGAGTGATGAGAGAAGGAGAGAGAGAGAGAGAGAGAATGAGAGAGAGAGGAGAGAAGGAGAGAGAGAGAGGAGAGAAGGAGAGAGAGAGAGAGAGATAGAAGGGGAGAGAGTGAGAGGAGAGAAGGGGAGAGAGAGAGAGGAGAGAGGGGGAGAGAGAGGAGAGAAGGTGAGAGAGAGGAGAGAAGGTGAGAGAGAGGAGAGAAGGAGAGAGAGAGGAGAGAAGGAGAGAGAGAGGAGAGAAGGAGAGAGAGAGGAGAGAAGGGGAGAGAGAGAAAAGAAGGGGAGAGAGAGAGGAGAGAAGGAGAGAGAGGAGAGAAGGGGAGAGAGAGAGGAGAGAAGGGGTGAGAGAGGAGAGAAGGGGAGAGAGAGGGGAGAGAAGGAGAGAGAGAGGAGAGAAGGGGAGAGAGAGGAGAGAAGGAGAGAGAGAGGAGAGAAGGAGAGAGAGGGGAGAGAAGGGGAGAGAGAGAGGAGAGAAGGGGAGAGAGAGGAGAGAAGGGGAGAGAGAGGGGAGAGAAGGAGAGAGAGAGGAGAGAAGGAGAGAGGGGGAGAGAAGGGTAGAGAGAGAGGAGAGAAGGGGAGAGAGAGGAGAGAAGGAGAGAGAGGAGAGAAAGGGGGAGAGAGAGGAGAGAAGGGGAGAGAGAGGAGAGAAGGAGAGAGAGAGGAGAGAAGGGGAGAGAGGGGAGAGAAGGGGAGAGAGAGGGGAGAGAAGGAGAGAGAGAGGAGAGAAGGAGAGAGAGGAGAGAAGGGGAGAGAGAGAGGAGAGAAGGGGAGAGAGAGAGGAGAGAAGAGAGAGGAGAGAAGGGGAGAGAGAGGAGAGAAGGAGAGAGAGAGGAGAGAAGGGGAGAGAGAGGAGGAAGGGGAGAGAGAGAGGAGAGTAGGGGAGAGAGAGAGAGGAGAGAATGAGAGAGAGAGAGGAGAGAATGAGAGAGAGAGGAGAGAAGGAGAGAGAGAGAGAGAGGAGAGAAGGAGAGAGAGAGAGAGGAGAGAAGGGGAGAGAGCGAGAGGAGAGAATGGGAGAGAGAGAGGAGAGAAGGGGAGAGAGAGGAGAGAAGGGGAGAGAGAGAGGAGAGAAGGAGAGAGAGAGAGGAGAGAAGGAGAGAGAGAGGAGAGAAGGGGAGAGATAGGAGAGAAGGGGAGAGAGAGAGGAGAGAAGGGGAGAGAGAGAGGAGAGAAGGGGAGAGAGAGAGGAGAGAATGGGAGAGAGAGAGGAGAGAATGAGAGAGAGAGAGGAGAGAATGAGAGAGAGAGAGAGGAGAGAAGGAGAGAGAGAGAGGAGAGAGAATGAGAGAGAGAGAGGAGAGAAGGATCACATTTCATCTAGTGTGTTTTTCACCTTATCCCTCACATATGTATTTACGACTGCCATTCATCAACAGGAAGCCCACAGAGCGGAAGGAGTGATAATGCACCAACACACACACACACACACACACACAAACCACACACACACACACACACACATTAGCCAGACAAGCAATGCAAAACCAAGAACACAGGTAGCCACATAATCTATAGCGCCGATGTAAAACATTCAATAGTAGTAATAATCAAGCAACGATTCAACAGCAAGCTGCCTTATTCTGTGATAATATAATACAACTGGTAATAATATTAATATATTGTACACCGGAGAGTGAGGTCAGGGCATATGTGCTGAAGGGCCTGTCAATGCCTGTATCTCTGCAGCATCAGGAGCCTGGCTGCTCTGCTCTCGTCTGTATGATGTAGGGCTGTGACACTGATGAATGCCAAGAGCTGCTTTAACTCACACAGGCTGCCTGCTTGTCATGTTGAAGCAATGACTATAACCCTCTCTCTTCTCTTATACTGGGAGGACCTCTCTCTCTCTCTCTCTCTCTCTCTCTCTCTCTGTCTCTCTCTCTCTCTCTCTCTCTCTCTGTCTGTCTCTGTCTCTGTCTCTGTCTCTGTCTCTGTCTCTGTCTCTGTCTCTCTCTCTCTGTCTCTCTGTCTCTCTGTCTCTCTGTCTCTCTGTCTCTCTCTCTCTCTCTCTCTCTCTCTCTCTCTCTCTCTCTCTCTCTCTCTCTCTCTCTCTCTCTCTCTCTCTCTGTCTCTGTCTCTGTCTCTGTCTCTGTCTCTCTCTCTCTCTCTCACTCTCTCACTCTCTCTCTCTGTCTCTGTCTCTGTCTCTGTCTCTCTCTCTCTCTCTCTCTCTCTCTCGCTCTCTCTCTCTCTCTGTCTCTGTCTCTGTCTCTGTCTCTCTCTCGCCTATTCTCATCAACGAGGTCTTTGAAACCTTGAATAAGGGTTTCAAATTTGGGGAAATGACACTAATTGTTTTATATTTTTTATATTTTGTCAGGAAATGCAGCTCTGTCTCAGGTTCTGCTGTGGTGCAGTGGTTGCACAGCCTTTCCTCTACAGGGAGCCAGGTTTTCCTGTTTCTACCCTTCTCAATGACAAGGCTGTGCTCATTGAGCCTGTACTTTGTCAAGGTTTTTCGAAGGTTTTGATCAGTAACCATGGTCAAATAGTTTACTGTGGTGTACTGGCGATTAAGGGCCAGATAGCACTGCATTTTCCTTTGTGCTTCTTGTGTTTGTGTTTCCCAATAGGGGATGTAGTTTTGTTTTGACTGTGTTGTAATTTGGTTTACTCTGATTGATTGGATGTTCTGGTCCTGAGGCTTCAGTGTGTTAGTAGAACAGGTTTGTGAACTCAGCCCCAGGACCAGCTGGATGAGGGGACTCTTTTCTTTGCTCAGCTCTTGGCATTGAAGAGCTTGGTAATGATTTGAGAGGGGGTCACTGTATTTTAGATGTTTCCAAAACTTAATTGCTATTTTTTGAGTTTTTATTATTAGTGGATATTGGCCTAATTCTGCCCTGCATGCATTGTTTGTAGTTTTCATCTGGACACATAGGAGAATCTTACAGAACTCTGCATGCAGGTTTTCAATGGGGTGTTTGTCCCATTCGGTGAAATCTTGTTTTGCAAGTGGACCCCACACCTTGCTGTCATAAAGTGCAATTGGTTAAATGACATATTCCATTAGTTTTAGGGACATTTGAATAGGTATTTCAATTTGAATTTGTTTTTTTATGGCGTAAAATGCCCTGCATGCTTTCTCTCTCAGTTCATTCACTGCCTCATTTAGGTGTCCAGTTGAGCTTATTTTTAAACCGAGGTAATTGTAGTGTGTGCAGGACTCTGTATATTTTGTACCAATTGAGAACTTTGGATCTTCTCTGGAAAATCATAATTTTTTGTCTTTTTGGGGTTTACTGCCAGGGCCCAGGTCTGGCAGTACTGCTCTAGCAGGTCCAGGCTCTGCTGTAGGCCATGTGCTGTGGGTGACAGCAGGCACAGGTCATCTGCGAAGAGCAGCCATTTAACCTCTGAATTGTGGAGACTAACACCACGGGCTGAGGATTTTTCTAGAATAGTGGCCAATTTGTTGATGTACAGTAAATATTGAAGAGTGCAGGGCTCAGATTTCAGGCGAAGGCCCCACCCCTGGTTAAATAATTTGGTTATTTTCTTGCCAATTTTGATGCTGCACGTATTGATTGAATTATGTCATTTGATTTACCCCCTACACCACTTTCAATAACTTTGTAGAACAGTCCTGTATGCCAAATAGAATCAAATGCTTTTTGGAAGTCGATAAAGCAGTCGATAAAGCAAGCGTACATTTTGGTACATCTCTCTCTCTCAATTTCAATATCAAATTCAATTTCAATTTAAGGGGCTTTATTGGCATGGGAAACATTTGTTTACATTGCCAAAGCAAGTGAAATACAGTGGGGGAAAAAAGTATTTAGTCAGCCACCAATTGTGCAAATTCTCCCACTTAAAAATTTTCATCATAGGTACACGTCAACTATGACAGACAAAATGAGAAAAAAAAATCCAGAAAATCACATTGTAGGATTTTTAATGAATTTATTTGCAAATTATGGTGGAAAATAAGTATTTGGTCAATAACAAAAGTTTCTCAATACTTTGTTATATACCCTTTGTTGGCAATGACACAGGTCAAACGTTTTCTGTAAGTCTTCACAAGGTTTTCACACACTGTTGCTGGTATTTTGGCCCATTCCTCCATGCAGATCTCCTCTAGAGCAGTGATGTTTTGGGGCTGTCGCTGGGTAACACAGACTTTCAACTCCCTCCAAAGATTTTCTATGGGGTTGAGATCTGGAGACTGGCTAGGCCACTCCAGGACCTTGAAATGCTTCTTTACGAAGCCACTCCTTCGTTGCCCGGGCGGTGTGTTTGGGATCATTGTCATGCTGAAAGACCCAGCCACGTTTCATCTTCAATGCCCTTGCTGATGGAAGGAGGTTTTCACTCAAAATCTCACGATACATGGCCCCATTCATTCTTTCCTTTACACGGATCAGTCGTCCTGGTCCCTTTGCAGAAAAACAGCCCCAAAGCATGATGTTTCCACCCCCATGCTTCACAGTAGGTATGGTGTTCTTTGGATGCAACTCAGCATTCTTTGTCCTCCAAACACGACGAGTTGAGTTTTTACCAAAAAGTTCTATTTTGGTTTCATCTGACCATATGACATTCTCC
Organism: Coregonus clupeaformis; assembly: GCF_020615455.1. Taxonomy (NCBI): domain Eukaryota; kingdom Metazoa; phylum Chordata; class Actinopteri; order Salmoniformes; family Salmonidae; genus Coregonus; species Coregonus clupeaformis. Next base: position 19,328,836 of record NC_059200.1, on the reverse strand, counting down.
CAATCCTCTTCTGGATCATCCAAATGCACTCTAGCAAACTTCAGATGGGCCTGGACATGTACTGGCTTAAGCAGGGGGACACGTCTGGCACTGCAGGATTTGAGTCCCTGGCGGCGTAGTGTGTTACTGATGGTAGGCTTTGTTACTTTGGTCCCAGCTCTCTGCAGGTCATTCACTAGGTCCCCCGTGTGGTTCTGGGATTTTTGCTCACCGTTCTTGTGATCATTTTGACCCCACGGGGTGAGATCTTGCGTGGAGCCCCAGATCGAGGGAGATTATCAGTGGTCTTGTATGTCTTTCATTTCCTAATAATTGCTCCCACAGTTGATTTCTTCAAACCAAGCTGCTTACCTATTGCAGATTTAGTCTTCCCAGCCTGGTGCAGGTCTACAATTTTGTTTCTGGTGTCCTTTGACAGCTCTTTGGTCTTGGCCATAGTGGAGTTTGGAGTGTGACTGTTTGAGGTTGTGGACAGGTGTCTTTTATACTGATAACAAGTTCAAACAGGTGCCATTAATACAGGTAACGAGTGGAGGACAGAGGAGCCTCTTAAAGAAGAAGTTACAGGTCTGTGAGAGCCAGAAATCTTGCTTGTTTGTAGGTGACCAAATACTTATTTTCCAACATAATTTGCAAATAAATTCATATAAAATCCTACAATGTGATTTTCTGGATTTTTTTTCCTCAATTTGTCTGTCATAGTTGACGTGTACCTATGATGAAAATTACACTCTTTTTAAGTGGGAGAACTTGCACAATTGGTGGCTGACTAAATACTTTTTTTCCCCACTGTAGATAATAAACAAAAGTTATATATATATATATATATAATTTTTTTATTTTTTTATTTTTTACAGTAAACAAAGGCATTTCAAATGTCATATTATGTCTACAGTGCATTCGGAAAGTATTCAGCCCCCTTGACTTTTTCCACATTTTGTTACGTTACAGACTTATTCTAAAACGGATTAAATAGTTTTTTCCCCTCATCAATGACTCCCGAGTGTCGCAGTGCTAGCTGTGCCACTAGAGATCCTGGTTCGAGTCCAGGCTCTGTCACAGCCGGCCGCGACCGGGAGACCCATGGGCGGCGCACAATTGATTATTCTTGGGTATGACGCTACAAGCTTGGCACACCTGTTTTTGGGGAGTTTCTCCCATTCCTCTCCGCGATCGATAATTATAACCGCGATCGATAATAGACAGTACTGTGCAGCCGTTTTCATTGACCTGGCCAAGGCTTTCGACTCTGTCAACCACCGCATTCTTATTGGCAGACTAAATAGCCTTGGTTTCTCAAATGACTGCCTCGCCTGGTTCACCAACTACTTCTCAGATAGAGTTCAATGTGTCAAATCGGAGGGCCTGTTGTCTGGACCTATGGCAGTCTCTATGGGGGTGCCACAGGGTTCAATTCTTGGGCCGACTCTTTTCTCTGTGTATGTCAATGACGTCGCTCTTGCTGCTGGTGACTCTCAGATCCACCTCTACGCAGACGACACCATTTTGTATACATCTGGCCCTTCATTGGACACTGTGTTAACAAACCTCCAAACGAGCTTCAATTCCATACAACACTCCTTCAGTAGCCTCCAACTGCTCTTAAACACTAGTAAAACTAAATGCATGCTCTTCAACCGAACGCTGCTTGCACCCGCCCACCCGACTAGAATCACTACTCTCGACGGGTCTGACCTAGAGTATGTGGACAACTACAAATATCTAGGTGTCTGGTTAGACTGTAAACTCTCCTTCCAGACTCACATTAAGAATCTCCAATCCAAAGTTAAATCTAGAATCGGTTTCCTATTTCGCAACAAAGCCTCCTTCACTCATGCTGCCAAACATGCCCTCGTAAAACTGACTATCCTACCGATCCTTGACTTCGGCGATGTCATTTACAAAATAGCCTCCAACACTCTACTCAGCAAATTGGATGTAGTCTATCACAGTGCCATCCGTTTTGTCTCCAAAGCCCCATATAATACCCACCACTGTGACCTGTACGCTCTTGTTGGCTGGTCCTCACTACATATTCGTCGCCAAACCCACTGGCTCCAGGCCATCTATAAATCACTGCTAGGCAAATCCCCGCCTTATCTTAGCTCATTGGTCACCATAGCAACACCCACCCGTAGTCTGCGCTCCAGCGGGTATATCTCACTGGTCATCCCCAAAGCCAACACCTCCTTTGGCCGCAATTCCTTCCAGTTCTCTGCTGCCAATGACTGGAACAAATTGCAAAAATCTCTGAAGCTGGAGACACTTATCTCCCTCACTAACTTTAAGCATCAGTTGTCAGAGCACCTTACCGATCACTGCACCTGTACACAGCCCATCTGAAATTAGCCCGCCCAACTACCTCATCCCTATATTGTTATTTATTTTGCTCATTTGTACCCCAGTATCTCTATCTGCACATCATCTCTTGCACATCTATCATTCCAGTGTTAATACTAATTGTAATTATTTTGCACTATAGCCTATTTTATTGCCTTACCTCCATAACTTGCTAAATTTGCACACACTGTATATATATGTATTTCTGTTGTATTTTTTATTTTTTTTTTGGCTTTGTTTTGTTTTACCCCATATGTAACTCTGTGTTGTTGTTTTTATCGCACTGCTTTGCTTTATCTTGGCCAGGTCGCAGTTGTAAATGAGAACTTGTTCTCAACTGGTTTACCTGGTTAAATAAAGGTGAAATAAAATAAAATAAAAAATAAACTCCCTGTTCACCCATGAATGTGTGGCCAAGCACGACTCCAACACCATCATTAAGTTTGCTGACGACACAACAGTGGTAGGCCTGATCACCGACAACGATGAGACAGCCTATAGGGAGGAGGTCAGAGACCTGGCAGTGTGGTGCCAGGACAACAACCTCTCCCTCAACATGAGCAAGACAAAGGAGCTGATCGTGGACTACAGGAAAAGGAGACCCGAACACGCCCCCATTCACATCAACGGGGCTGTAGTGGAGCGGGTCGAGAGTTTCAAGTTCCTTGGTGTCCACATCACCAACAAACTATCATGGTCCAAACACACCAAGACAGTCATGAAGCGGGCACGACAACACCTTTTCCACCTCAGGAGACTGAAAAGATTTGGCATGGGTCCCCAGATCCTCAAAAAGTTCTACAGCTGCACCATCGAGAGCATCCTGTCCGGTTGCATCACTGCCTGGTATCACTAACCTGTACCCCAGCACATTGACTCAGTACCGGTACCCCCTGTATATAGCCTCGTTATTGTTATTTTATTGTGTTACTTTTTATTTTATTTTTTACTTTAGTTTATTTAGTAAATATTTTCTTAACTCTATTTCTTGAACTGCATTGTTGGTTAAGTGCTTGTAAGTAAGGATTTCACGGTAAGGTCTACACCTGTTGTATTCAGCGCATGTGACAAATAACATTTGATTTGATTTCTATTGTGTGTACAGTATATTGTATATTACTGTGGCAGACAGACAGGCAGGCAGACAGACAGGCAGGGAGGCAGGCAGGGAGGGAGGCAGGTAGACAGGCAGACAGGCAGACAGGAACTTAGACAAGCAGACAGGCAGAGAGGCAGACAGCCAGACAGGCAGGCAGGTAGACAGGCAGACAGGAGGGCACGGAGGGAGGGAGGCAGGTAGACAGGTAGGGAGACAGGCAGGGAGATAGGCAGACAGGCAGGCAGATACAGGCAGGCAGGCAGGTAGACAGGCAGGCAAGGCATGCAGTCAATCAGACAGGTAGACAGGCAGGCAGGTAGACAGGCAGACAGACAGGCAGGCAGGCAGGCAGGTAGACAGGCAGGGAGACAGGCAGGGAGACAGGCAGGGAGAAAGGCAGACAGGTAGGCAGGCAGATAGACAGGCAGGCAGGCAGACAGGCAGGTAGACAGGCAGGCAAGGCATGCAGTTAGGCAGACAGGTAGACAGGCAGACAGACAGGCAGGCAGGGAGGCTGGCAGGCAGACAGACAGGCAAGCAGGTAGACAGGCAGGCAGACAGGGAGGCAGGCAGGGAGGCTGGCAGGCAGGCAGGTAGACAGGCAGGCAGGCAGGTAGACAGGCAGGCAGGTAGACAGACAGAGAGGGAGGCAGGCAGACAGAAGGGCAGACAGACAGACCGACAAGCAGACAGGCAGGGGGCAGGGAGGCTCTGACCCATCCGTGTGGTGACCTTGATTTGCCTCCAACACTCTACTCAGCAAATTGGATGTAGTCTATCACAGTGCCATCCGTTTTGTCTCCAAAGCCCCATATAATACCCACCACTGTGACCTGTACGCTCTTGTTGGCTGGTCCTCACTACATATTCGTCGCCAAACCCACTGGCTCCAGGCCATCTATAAATCACTGCTAGGCAAATCCCCGCCTTATCTTAGCTCATTGGTCACCATAGCAACACCCACCCGTAGTCTGCGCTCCAGCGGGTATATCTCACTGGTCATCCCCAAAGCCAACACCTCCTTTGGCCGCAATTCCTTCCAGTTCTCTGCTGCCAATGACTGGAACAAATTGCAAAAATCTCTGAAGCTGGAGACACTTATCTCCCTCACTAACTTTAAGCATCAGTTGTCAGAGCACCTTACCGATCACTGCACCTGTACACAGCCCATCTGAAATTAGCCCGCCCAACTACCTCATCCCTATATTGTTATTTATTTTGCTCATTTGTACCCCCAGTATCTCTATCTGCACATCATCTCTTGCACATCTATCATTCCAGTGTTAATACTAATTGTAATTATTTTGCACTATAGCCTATTTTATTGCCTTACCTCCATAACTTGCTAAATTTGCACACTGTATATTATATGTATTTCTGTTGTATTTTTGACTTTGTTTTGTTTTACCCCATATGTAACTCTGTGTTGTTGTTTTTATCGCACTGCTTTGCTTTATCTTGGCCAGGTCGCAGTTGTAAATGAGAACTTGTTCTCAACTGGTTTACCTGGTTAAATAAAGGTGAAAAAAAATAAATAAATAAAGATCCTCTCAAGCTCTGTCAGGTTGGATGGGGAGCGTCTCTGCACAGTTATTTTCAGGTCTCTTCAGAGATGTTCAATCAGGTTCAAGTCCGGGCTCTGGCTGGGCCACTCAAGGACATTCAGAGACTTGTCCCGAAGTCACTCCTGCGTTGTCTTGGCTGTGTGCTTAGGGTCATTGTCCTGTTGGAAGGTGAACCTTCACCCAAGTCTGAGGTCCTGAGTGCTCTGGAGCAGGTTTTCATCAAGGATCTCTGTGTACTTTGCTCTGTTCATCTTTCCCTCGATCCTGACTAGTCTCCCAGTCCCTGCCACTGAAAAACATCCCCACAGCATGATGCTGCCACCACCATGCTTCACCGTAGGGATGGTGCCAGGTTTCCTCCAGACATGATGCTTGACATTCAGGCCAAAGAGTTCAATCTTGGTTTCATCAGACCCGAGAATCTTGTTTCTCATGGTCTGAGAGTCCTTTAGGTGCCTTTTGGCAAACTCCAAGATAGCTGTCATGAGCCTTTTACTGAGGATTGGCTTCCGTCTGGCCACTCTACCATAAAGGCCTGATTGGTGGAGTGCTGCAGAGATGGTTGTCCTTCTGGAAGGTTCTCCCATCTCCACAGAGGAACTCTGGAGCTCTGTCAGAGTGACCATCGGGTTCTTGGTCACCTCCCTGACCAAGGCCCTTCTCCCCCGATTGCTCAGTGTGGCCAGGCAGCCAGCTTAAGGAAGAGTCTTGGTGGTTCCAAACTTCTTCCATTTAAGAATGATGGAGGCCACTGTGTTTTTGGGAACCTTCAATGCTGCAGACATTTTTTGGTACCCGTCCCCAGATCTGTGCCTCAACACAATCCTGTCTCGGAGCTCTATGGACAATTCCTTCGACCTCAAGGCTTGGTTTTTGCTCTGACATGCACTGTGAACTGTGGGACGTTATATAGACAGGTGTGTGTCTTTCAAAATAATAATAATAATAATAAGCCATTTAGCAGACGCTTTTATCCAAAGCGACTTACAGTCATGCGTGCATACATTTTTTGTGTATGGGTGGTCCCGGGATCGAACCCACTACCTTGGCGTTACAAGCACCGTGCTCTACCAGCTGAGCTACAGAGGACCACCCATACATAAAAAATCGTGTCCAATCAATTTAATTTACCACAGGTGGACTCCAATCAAGTTGTAGAAACATCTCAAGGATGATCAATGGAAACAGGATGCACCTGAGCTCAATTTCGAGACTCATAGCAAGGGGTCTAAATACATTGTAAATAAGGTATTTCTGTTTTTTATTTTCAATAAATTAGCAAAAACAATTACAAACCTGTTTTCACTTTGTCATTATGGGGTATTGTGTGTAGATTGATGAGTAAAAAAAAATATTTTATCAATTTTAGAATAAGGCTGTAACGTAACAAAATGTGGAAAAAGGGAAGAATACTTTCCGAATGCACTGTTGCAACGATGTGCAAATAGTTAAAGTACAAAAAGGAAACTAAATGTATTTACATTGATGTTTGTTCTTGACTGGTTGCCCTTTTCTTGTGGCAACAGGTCACAGATCTTGCTGCTCTGATGGCACACTGTGGTATTTCACCCAATAGATTTGGGAGTTTATAAAAATTGGATTTGTTTTCGAATTCTTTGTGGGTCTGTGTAATCTGAGGGAAATGTGTGTCTCTAATGTGGTCATACATTTGGCAGGAGGTTAGGAAGTGCAGCTCAGTTTCCACCTCATTTTGTGGGCAGTGTGCTCATAGCCTGTCTTCTCTTTAGAGCCATGTCTGCCTACGGCGGCCTTTCTCAATAGCAAGGCTATGCTCACTGAGTCTGTACATAGTCAAAGCTTTCCTTAAGTTTGGGTCAGTCACAGTGGTCAGGTATTCTGCCACTGTGTACTCTCTGTTTAGGGCCAAATAGCATTGTAGTTTGCTCAGTTTTTTTTGTCAATTCTTTCCAATGTGTCAAGTAATTCTCTTTCTGTTTTCTCATGATTTGTTTGGGTCTAATTGTTTTGCTTTCCTGGGGCTCTGTGGGGTCTCTGTCTCTCTCTGACCTACACATCACCACAGCACGGCTGTACAGTAAAGTAAAGGTGAACTACATTAATATGGTCTTGACTGGTGGAGGCGGTGATGTGTATTCTAAGGCAGGGTCTATCTATTGCTTTATTTTTGTTCAGCTTTTCGTTATCGGAATGAATAGTCTGATTAACGATCTGCAAACGTTATGATTCCAGCGATTAGTAATTAGTGGCTGTATGGGTGAGCTGACGTTCACATGTTCTGCTTTGGTGTTGGGGAAGCATACAGTCGTGGTCAAAAGTTTTGAGAATGACACAATTATTGGTCTTCACAAAGTTTGCTGCTTCAGTGTTTTAAGATATTTTTGTCAGATGTTACTATGGTAAACTGAAGTATAATTACAAGCATTCCATAAGTGTCAAAGGCTTTTATTGACAATTACATTAAGTTTATGCAAAGAGTCAATATTTGCAGTGTTGACCCTTCTTTTTCAAGACCTCTGCAATCCGCCCTGGCATGTTGTCAATTAACTTATGGGCCACATCCTGACTGATGGCAGCTCATTCTTGCATAATCAATGCTTGGAGTTTGTCAGAATTTGTGGGGTTTTGTTTGTCCACCTGCCTCTTGAGGATCGACCACAAGTTCTCAATGGGATTAAGGTCTGGGGAGTTTCCTGGCCATTGTCACACCCTGGCTCTGGGACTCTATATGTTGAGCCAGGGTGTGTTCATTCTATGTGTTGTGTTTCTATGTCGGGAGTTCTTGTTGTGCTATTTCTATGTTGGCCTGAGTGGCTCCCAATCAGAGGCAACGAGTGTCAGCTGTTGTTGGTTGTCTCTGATTGGGAGCCATATTTAAACTGTCTGTTTTCCCTTTGTGTTTGTGGGATCTTGTTCCTGTTGGTTGTTCCTTTCGGTGTGTTCCGTGTTTGTTGTGTACAACATAGGACGTCACGTATCGTTTATTGTTTTGTTCGTGCATTCATTAAATAAAGTAAAGTATGTTCGCAACTAACGCTGCGCCTTGGTCCACTCCATACGACGATCGTGACAGAAGATCCCACCATACCAGGACCAAGCAGCGTGTCCAGGAGCAGGCAGCCTGGACGTGGGAGCAGATCTTGGACGGGCAGGGGTCCTGGACCTGGGAGGAAATCCTGGCCGGGATGGATCGCCGGCCATGGAAGGAGACAGTAGAGGCGCGACGGAGAGAGGAGCAACGGCGTAATCAGTGTCGTCGTCGGACAGACGAGAGGCAACCCCAAAAAATTTTTAGGGGGGGGCACAGGGCATGGACGACGGGGCTGACGGAGGCAGACAAGGGGCGAATTCAGAAGGCCACCAGGTTACGGGGGTCACTGGTCGAAGAAGGGAAGGAAGGTGTAGAGGCACGGCGAGAGGTACTGGGGTGTGTTACCAGTCCGGTCCGGCCCGTTCCAGATCCCGGTGTAGGGCCAGTGGTGTGTGTCCCCAGTACGGTCCGGTCTGTTCCTGCCCCTCGCACCAAGTGTACGGTGCGCGTCGCCAGCCCGGCCCGGCCTGTTCCTGCCCCTCGCACCAAGTGTACGGTGCGCGTCGCCAGCCCGGCCCGGCCTGTTCCTGCCCCTCGCACCAAGTGTACGGTGCGCGTCGCCAGCCCGGTCCGGCCTGTTCCTGCCACTCGCACCAAGCCTATGGTGCGCATCGCCAGCCCGGCCCGGCCTGTTCCTGCCACTCGCACCAAGCCTACGGTGCGCGTCGCCAGCCCGGCCCGGCCTGTTCCTGCCACTCGCACCAAGCCTACGGTGCGCGTCACCAGCCCGGCCCGGCCTGTTCCTGCTACTCGCACCAAGCCAGGGGTGCGAGACGTCAGCCTGGTAAGGCCCGTTGCTGCTCCACGCACGAAGCCTACGGTGCGCGTCGCCAGCCCGGCCCGACCTGTTCCTGCTACTCGCACCAAGCCAGGGGTGCGAGACGTCAGCCTGGTAAGGCCCGTTCCTCCTCCACGCACCAAGCCAGGGGTGCGAGTCGTCAGCCTGGTAAGGCCCGTTCCTCCTCCACGCACCAAGCCAGGGGTGCGCATCGTCAGCCCGGTCCGTTCCTGCTCCACGCACCAAGCCAGGGGTGCGTATCGTCAGCCCGGTCCGGTCCGTTCCTGCTCCACGCACCAAGCCAGGGGTGCGTATCGTCAGCCCGGTCCGGCCCGTTGCTGCTCCACGCACCAAGCCAGGGGTGCGCATCGTCAGCCCGGTCCGGTCCGTTCCTGCTCCACGCACCAAGCCAGGGGTGCGCGTCGTCAGTCCGGCACAACCCGTGCCTGGGTCACCGGTGCCTGATCAGGTACCGGTCAGCTGCTCCACAACGGCGCTGAAGCTACCCGCTCCTACGATGTCCAGTTCAGCTCCAGCCAGCGGGGCCAGACCGGACCAGGGGCGCTATGGGGGGATTATTGGAGGGTGGTGGGCAAGCCCGGAGCCGGAACCGCCGCCGAGGAGGAATGCCCACCCAGCCCTCCCCTGTTTGGTTCAAGTTGAGGCGCGGTCGCAGTCTGCGCCTTTAGGGGGGGGGTACTGTCACACCCTGGCTCTGGGACTCTATATGTTGAGCCAGGGTGTGTTCATTCTATGTGTTGTGTTTCTATGTCGGGAGTTCTTGTTGTGCTATTTCTATGTTGGCCTGAGTGGCTCCCAATCAGAGGCAACGAGTGTCAGCTGTTGTTGGTTGTCTCTGATTGGGAGCCATATTTAAACTGTCTGTTTTCCCTTTGTGTTTGTGGGATCTTGTTCCTGTTGGTTGTTCCTTTCGGTGTGTTCCGTGTTTGTTGTGTACAACATAGGACGTCACGTATCGTTTATTGTTTTGTTCGTGCATTCATTAAATAAAGTAAAGTATGTTCGCAACTAACGCTGCGCCTTGGTCCACTCCATACGACGATCGTGACAGCCATGGACCCAAAATGTTGATGTTTTGTTCCCCGAGCCACTTAGTTATCACTTTTGCCTTATGGCAAGGTGCTCCATCATGCTGGAAAAGGCATTGTTCGTCACCAAACTGTTCTTGGATGGTTGGGAGAAGTTGCTCTCGGAGGATGTGTTGGTTCCATTCTTTATTTATGGCTGTGTTCTTAGGCAAAATTGTGAGTGAAATCACTCCCTTGGCTGAGAAGCAACCCCACACATGAATGGTCTCAGGATGCTTTACTGTTGGCATGACACAGGACTGATGGTAGCGCTCACCTTGTCTTCTCCGGACAAGCTTTTTTACGGATGCCCCAAACAATCGGAAAGGGGATTCATCAGAGAAAATGACTTTACCCCAGTCCTCAGCAGTCCAATCCCTGTACCTTTTGCAGAATATCAGTCTGTCCCTGATGTTTTTCCTGGAGAGAAGTGGCTTCCTCGCTGCCCTTCTTGACACCAGGCCATCCTCCAAAAGTATTTGCCTCATTGTGCGTTCAGATGCACTCACACCTGCCTGCTGCCATTCCTGAGCAAGCTCTGCACTGGTGGTGCCCCGATCCCGCAGCTGAATCAACTTTAGGAGACGGTCCTGGCGCTTGCTGGATTTTCTTGGGCACCCTGAAGCCTTCTTCACAACAATTGCACCTCTCTCCTTGAAGTTCTTGATGATCCGATAAATATGTATGCACACATGACTGTAAGTCGCTTTGGATATAAGCGTCTGCTAAATGGCATATTATTATATATTAAATGGTTTATTTAGGTGGAATCTTACTAGCAGCAATATCCTTGCCTGTGAAGCCCTTTTTGTGCAAAGCAATGATGACGGCACATGTTTCCTTGCAGGTAACCATGGTTAACAGAGGAAGAACAATGATTTCAAGCACCACCCTCCTTTTAAAGCTTCCAGTCTGTTATTCTAACTCAATCAGCATGACAGAGTGATCTCCAGCCTTGTCCTCGTCAACACTCTCACCTGTGTTAACGAGAGAATCACTGACATGATGTCAGCTGTTCCTTTTGTGGCAGGGCTGAAATGCAGTGGAAATGTTTTTTGGGGATTAAGTTCATTTTCATGGCAAAGAGGGACTTTGCAATTAATTGCAATTCATCTGATCACTCTTCATAACATTCTGGAGTATATGCAAATTGCCATCATAAAAATTGAGGCAGCAGACTTTGTGAAAATTAATATTTGTGTCATTCTCAAAACTTTTGACCACGACTGTAGTGTGTGTGTGTACCGGCACTCTACACACTCCAGATGAAATTCTAATGGGAGTCAGCACAATTAGATCCCTGTCTGAACCGCTGAAAGTCACTCCCCTCCCTCCGTCTGGGGCCTTTGTTTCTCAACTCTTCTGTGGGGTGGAGTGTGTGTGTGTGTCAAGGGAGGGGGTCATTTCAATCGGGATTATGTGAGAGTATTTGGTTAGGAAGTTGTGGCTGAGGCTCGGAGTGTGTGGTTGCGCACGTGCGTGTATGTGTGTGCCTCCGCACGTGTGTGCGTGACCCGGGGTTGACCCTGAGCCTATTTGAAGGGTAATGATAACACAATCAAAGGCCTTCTCTCTCTCTGAGCCGGGACACAGAGGAAGCTACATGTGGTGTAATTCCACTAATTGACTCTTGAACAAATTGCTTTATTTTGGGGGCCTCCGTAGGATCCCTCACAAGAGCTAGGCTCTCTCTCTCTCTCTCTCTCTCTCTCTCTCTCTCTCTCTCTCTCTCTCTCTCTCTCTCTCTCTCTCTCTCTCTCTCTCTCTCTCTCTCTCTCTCTCTCTCTCTCTCTCTCTCTCGCAGCTGCTTGAAACATTCTTAAGACGCAGTGGCCCTAAACTCATCAACTACTGTACAGTAAGCAATCACAGCATTACCATTTAACCTTACCGTTCACCTTCCGTTAGGTGCCTGTCCCAGTCTGGTGTGTGTTGGGCTGGGCATATAAATCAAGCCTATAGCTCTGCAACAGAAAGCTGTGTAGTGTATGTTTGCATGTTAATCTTAACACCTATCTATTTCCCTTGGCTTTGAGGTGGTGTTAAAGTAAACTAGAATTTAATTAGTACTTACTGGTATACACTCTACAGAAACGTAACATCTTATACCTACAGTAGGCACACACCCTACATTTACATCTAATGCACACAGTACAGGAGAGTGGTGTATGTAACAGTACAGGAGAGTGGTGTATGTTACAGTACAGGAGAGTGGTGTATGTTACAGTACAGGAGAGTGGTGTATGTAACAGTACAGGAGAGTGGTGTATGTTACAGTACAGGAGAGTGGTGTATGTTACAGTACAGGAGAGTGGTGTATGTAACAGTACAGGAGAGTGGTGTATATTACAGTACAGGAGAGTGGTGTATGTTACAGTACAGGAGAGTGGTGTATGTAACAGTACAGGAGAGTGGTGTATGTTACAGTACAGGAGAGTGGTGTATGTTACAGTACAGGAGAGTGGTGTATGTTACAGTACAGGAGAGTGGTGTATGTAACAGTACAGGAGAGTGGTGTATGTTACAGTACAGGAGAGTGGTGTATATTACAGTACAGGAGAGTGGTGTATGTAACAGTACAGGAGAGTGGTGTATGTTACAGTACAGGAGAGTGGTGTATGTTACAGTACAGGAGAGTGGTGTATGTAACAGTACAGGAGAGTGGTGTATATTACAGTACAGGAGAGTGGTGTATGTTACAGTACAGGAGAGTGGTGTATGTTACAGTACAGGAGAGTAGTGTATGTTACAGTACAGGAGAGTGGTGTATGTTACAGTACAGGAGAGTGGTGTATGTTACAGTACAGGAGAGTGGTGTATGTTACAGTACAGGAGAGTGGTGTATGTTACAGTACAGGAGAGTGGTGTATGTAACAGTACAGGAGAGTGGTGTATATTACAGTACAGGAGAGTGGTGTATGTTACAGTACAGGAGAGTGGTGTATGTTACAGTACAGGAGAGTGGTGTATGTTACAGTACAGGAGAGTGGTGTATGTTACAGTACAGGAGAGTGGTGTATGTTACAGTACAGGAGAGTGGTGTATGTTACAGTACAGGAGAGTGGTGTATGTTACAGTACAGGAGAGTGGTGTATGTTACAGTGCAGGAGAGTGGTGTATATTACAGTACAGGAGAGTGGTGTATGTAACAGTACAGATATGTCTTTTCCTGACCGCTCTGTGTTTCTGTTTCTGCTTGCTCTTTGGGATCTAGGCAGGGTTACTGTAAACGTTTCTGTTTCTGCTTGCTCTTTGGGATCTAGGCTGGGTTACTATAAAAGCACTTTGTGACAACTGATGATTTAAAAACATACACTACCGTTCAAAAGTTTGGGGTCACTTAGAAAAGTCTTTGTTTTTGAAAGAAAAGCAATGTTTTTGTCCATTAAAATAACATCAAATTGATCAGAAATACAGTGTAGACATTGTTAATGTTGTAAATGGCTATTGTAACTGGAAATGGCTGATTTTTCATCGAATATCTACATAGGCGTACAGAGGCCCATTATCAGCAACCATCAGTCCTGTGTTCCAATGGCACGTTGTGTTTGCTAATCCAAGTTTATCATTTTGAAAGGCTAATTGATCATTAGAAAACCCTTTTACAATTATGTTAGCACAGCTGAAAACTGTTGTGCTGATTAAAGAAGCAATAAAACTGGCCTTCTTGAGACTAGTTGAGTATCTGGAGCATCAGCAATTGTGGGTTCGATTACAGGCTCAAAATGTCCGGAAACAAACAACTTTCTTCTGAAACTCGTCAGTCTATTCTTGTTCTGAGAAATGAAGGCTATTCCTTGCGAGAAATTGCCAAGAAACTGAAGATATTGTACAACGCTGTGTACTACTCCCTAGACAGAACAGCACAAACTGGCTCTAACCAGAATAGAAAGAGGAGTGGGAGGCCCCGGTGCACAACTGAGCAACAGGACTGTGACGAGGTGTGAATGAAGGAGTCAGGCGCAGGAGGTAAAATACCGAAGTCCAGAGTTTATTCTGTTTACATAAATAAAATGCACCCAGCGTCAAAACGAAACTACCACAAGGGAAATATTCCACCTTGGCAATAACAAATGGAAGAGTAGCTCAACCGAGCTACTCGCTCTCACAATGAAACAATCACTCACAAAGACAAGGGGAACAGAGGGAACACTTATACACATACTAATTAGGGGAATGAGCACCAGGTGTGAGTGATTGACAAGACAAGACATGACAAGTGGAGTGATGAGAATGTGATCGGCAGTAGCTAGTAAGCCAGTGACGGCGAACGCCGAAACCTGCCCGAACAAGGAGGGGAGGCAGCCTCGGCGGAAGTCGTGACAGTACCCCCCCCCTTGATGCGCGGCTCCAGCAGTGCGCCGACCCCGGCCTCGGGGATGGCCAGGAGGACGCGGAGCAGGGCGAGTCGGATGGCGACGGTGGAAAACCCTCAACAGGGAGGGATGGAGGATGTCCCTTCTTGGGACCCAGCACCGCTCCTCCGGACCGTACCCCTCCCACTCCACGAGATACTGAAGGACCCCCACCCGACGCCTCAAATCCAGTATGGAACGGACCGAGTACACCGGGGCCCCCTCGATGTCCAGAGGAGGTGGAGGAACCTCCCGCACCTCAGACTCCTGGAGCGGACCAGCATGACCGGCCTGAGGAGAGACACATGAAACGAGGGGTTAATACGGTAATCAGGGGGGAGTAACAACCTGTATGTAACCTCGTTTATCCTCCTCAGGACTTTAAACGGCCCCACAAACCGCGGGCTCAGCTTACGGCAGGGCAGGCGGAGGGGTAGATTCCGGGTCGAGAGCCAGACCCGAACCCCGGTATGAAAACCGGGGCCTCCCTGCGGTGGCTGTCAGCGTTCGCCTTCTGACGACGCACGCCGCGCTGGAGGCGAACGTGGGCAGCGTCCCAAGTCTCCTCCGCGTGCCAAAACCAGTCATCCACCGCAGGAGCCTCGGTCTGGCTCTGGTGCCACGGTGCCAGGACCGGTTGGTAACCCAAAACACATTGGAAGGGTGTTAGGTTAGTGGAGGAGTGGCGGAGAGAGTTCTGAGCGTATTCTGCCCATGGCAGGAACACCGACCACTCCCCCGGCCGGTCTTGACAGTAGGTCAGCAGGAACCTACCCACATCTTGATTCACCCTTTCCACCTGCCCATTACTCTCGGGGTGAAATCCAGAGGTCAGGCTGACTGAGACCCCCAGATGTTCCATGAACGCCTTCCAGACTCTAGACGTGAACTGGGGACGTCGGTCGGACACTATATCCTTTGGTACCCCGTAGTGCCGGAAGAGAGAAACAGAGCCTCCGCAGTTTGTAGTGCCGTGGGGAGACCGGGCAGAGGAAGGAGGCGGCAGGACTTCGAAAAGCGATCCACAACGACCAGGATAGTGGTGTTACCTTGGGAGAGGGGAAGATCAGTAATAAAATCAATACTAAGGTGAGACCATGGTCGTTGTGGAACTGGTAAAGGTTGTAGCTTACCCGCTGGGAGGTGCCTAGGTGCCTTACTCTGGGCGCACACTGAGCAGGAGGAAACATACACCCTCACGTCCTTAGCCAAGGTAGGCCACCAGTACTTCTCGGTCAGGCAGCGCATTGTACGACAGATACCTGGATGACCAGAGGAAGGTGTCGTGTGTGCCCAGTAGATCAGACGATCACGGATAAGCGCAGGCATGTACTGCAGCCCAGCTGGACACTGCGGTGGAGATGGATCTGTGCGTAATGCCTGCGCTATATCCACGTCCATCGCCCATACTACCAGCGCCACAATGCATGAGGCCGGGAGTATGGGGGTGTTGTCTCTGGGCCTCTACTCTGTGTCATACAGCCGAGACAGTGCGTCTGCCTTCACGTTCTTCGTACCCGGAATGTATGAGAGTGTGAAATCAAACCGGGTGAAGAAGAGGGCACACCTGGCGAGGATTAAGTACAGTGGGGAGAACAAGTATTTGATACACTGCCGATTTTGCAGGTTTTCCTACTTACAAATCATGTAGAGGTCTGTAATTTTTATCATACGTACACTTCAACTGTGAGAGACGGAATCTAAAACAAAAATCCAGAAAATCACATTGTATGATTTTTAAGTAATTAATTTGCATTTTATTGCATGACATAAGTATTTGATACATCAGAAAAGCAGAACTTAATATTTGGTACAGAAACCTTTGTTTGCAATTACAGAGATCATACGTTTCCTGTAGGTCTTGACCAGGTTTGCACACACTGCAGCAGGGATTTTGGCCCACTCCTCCATACAGACCTTCTCCAGATCCTTCAGGTTTCGGGGCTGTCGCTGGGCAATACGGACTTTCAGCTCCCTCCAAAGATTTTCTATTGGGTTCAGGTCTGGACACTGGCTAGGCCACTCCAGGACCTTGAGATGCTTCTTCTGGAGCCACTCCTTAGTTGCCCTGGCTGTGTGTTTCGGGTCGTTGTCATGCTGGAAGACCCAGCCACGACCCATCTTCAATGCTCTTACTGAGGGAAGGAGGTTGTTGGCCAAGATCTCGCGATACATGGCCCCATCCATCCTCCCCTCAATACGGTGCAGTCGTCCTGTCCCCTTTGCAGAAAAGCATCCCCAAAGAATGATGTTTCCACCTTCATGCTTCACGGTTGGGATGGTGTTCTTGGGGTTGTACTCATCCTTCTTCTTCCTCCAAACACGGCAAGTGGAGTTTAGACCAAAAGCTCTATTTTTGTCTCATCAGACCACATGACCTTCTCCCATTCCTCCTCTGGATCATCCAGATGGTCATTGGCAAACTTCAGACGGGCCTGGACATGCGCTGGCTTGAGCAGGGGGACCTTGCGTGCGCTGCAGGATTTTAATCCATGACGGCGTAGTGTGTTACTAATGGTTTTCTTTGAGACTGTGGTCCCAGCTCTCTTCAGGTCATTGACCAGGTCCTGCCGTGTAGTTCTGGGCTGATCCCTCACCTTCCTCATGATCATTGATGCCCCACGAGGTGAGATCTTGCATGGAGCCCCAGACCGAAGATGATTGACCGTCATCTTGAACTTCTTCCATTTTCTAATAATTGCGCCAACAGTTGTTGCCTGCTCACCAAGCTGCTTGCCTATTGTCCTGTAGCCCATCCCAGCCTTGTGCAGGTCTACAATTTTATCCCTGATGTCCTTACACAGCTCTCTGGTCTTGGCCATTGTGGAGAGGTTGGAGTCTGTTTGATTGAGTGTGTGGACAGGTGTCTTTTATACAGGTAACAAGTTCAAACAGGTGCAGTTAATACAGGTAATGAGTGGAGAACAGGAGGGGTTCTTAAAGAAAAACTAACAGGTCTGTGAGAGCCGGAATTCTTACTGGTTGGTAGGTGATCAAATACTTATGTCATGCAATAAAATGCAAATTAATTACTTACAAATCATACAATGTGATTTTTTGGATTTTTGTTTTAGATTCCGTCTCTCACAGTTGAAGTGTACCTATGATAAAAATTACAGACCTCTACATGCTTTGTAAGTAGGGAAACCTGCAAAATTGGCAGTGTATCAAATACTTGTTCTCCCCACTGTATCCTTGCTGCCCTAATGTTCTCTAGGTTACGGTGGTCTGTCCAGACGAGGAAAGGGTGTTTCGCCCCTTCGAGCCAATGCCTCCACACCGTCAAAGCTCGGACAACAGCCAGCAGCTCCCGATCCCCAACGCCGTAGTTCTGCTCCGCCGAGCTGAGCTTCGTCGAAAAGAAGAACTCTCCCCTGCACACATCTCAGGAGGGATTTTGTCCCACTCCTCTGCAGATCTTCTCCAAGTCATTAAGGTTTCGAGGCTGACGTTTGGCAACTCAAACCTTCAGCTCCCTCCACAGATTTTCTATGGGATTAAGGTCTGGAGACTGGCTAGGCCACTCCAGGACCTTAATGTGCTTCTTCTTGAGCCACGCCTTTGTTGCCTTGGCCGTGTGTTTTGGGTCATTGTCATTCTGGAATACCCATCCACGACCAATTTTCAATGCCCTGGCTGAGGGAAGGAGGTTCTCACCCAAGATTTGACGGTACATGGCCCCGTCCATCGTCCCTTTGATGCGGTGAAGTTGTCCTGTCCCCTTAGCAGAAAAACACCCCCAAAGCATAATGTTTCCACCTCCATGTTTGACAGTGGGGATGGTGTTCTTGGGGTCATAGGCAGCATTCCTCCTCCTCCAAACACGGCGGGTTGAGTTGATGCCAAAGAGCTCCATTTTGGTCTCATCTGACCACAACACTTTCACCCAGTTCTCCTCTGAATCATTCAGATGTTCTTTGGCAAACTTCAGACAGGCCTGTATATGTGCTTTCTTGAGCAGGGGGACCTTGCGGGCGCTGCAGGATTTCAGTCCTTCACGGTGTAGTGTGTTACCATTTGTTTTCTTGGTGACTATGGTCCCAGCTGCCGTGAGATCATTGACAAGATCCTCCCGTGTAGTTCTGGGCTGATTCCTCACCATTCTCATGATCATTGCAACTCGACGAGGTGAGATCTTGCATGGAGCCCCAGGCCGAGGGAGATTGACAGGCCTTTTGTGTTTCTTCCATTTGCGAATAATCGCACCAACTGTTGTCACCTTCTCACCAAGCTGCTTGGCGATGGTCTTGTAGCCCGTTCCAGCCTTGTGTAGGTCTACAATCTTGTCCCTGACATCCTTGGAGAGCTCTTTGGTCTTGGCCATGGTGGAGAGTTTGGAATCTGATTGATTGATTGCTTCTGTGGACAGGTGTCTTTTATACAGGTAACAAGCTGTGATTAGGAGCACTCCCTTTAAGAGTGTGCTCCTAATCTCAGCTCGTTACCTGTATAAAAAACACCTGGGAGCCAGAAATCTTTCTGATTGAGAGGGGGTCAAATACTTATTTCCCTCATTAAAATGCAAATCAATTTATAACATTTTTGACATGCGTTTTTCTGGATTTTTTTGTTGTTATTCTGTCTCTCACTGTTCAAATAAACCTATCATTAAAATTATAGACTGATCATTTCTTTTTCAGTGGGCAAACGTACAAAATCAGCAGGGGATCAAATACTTTTTTCCCTCACTGTATATACCCCTGGCGCAGGGACTCGGTGACGTATGTTTCCATAGCGTCCATTTCAGCCTGCGACAGGGGATACACATGACTCCTGGGAGGTACAGCGTCTACCCGAAGGTTTATCGCGCAATCCCCCTCCCGATGAGGTGATAATTTAGTCGCTCGTGTCTTGGAAAACGCGAGTGCCAGATCATGGTATTCGGGGGGAATGCGCACGGTGGGAGTACCGTCTGGACTTTCCACCGTGGTCGCACCAACGGAAACACCTAGACACCTAGACACCTACCCGGACACTCACGCGACCACCCCGTAAGAACCCTCTGCAGCCATGAAAAATTGGGGTTGTGAAGGGCTAAGCACGGAATACCTAAGACTACAGGGTAAGCAGGAGACTCAATAATCAAAAAAGTGATCTGCTCAACATGCGTCTCCTGTGTAATCATGGTGACTAGTACAGTAACCTCCTTAACCAACCCGGATCCTAATGGTCGACTATCAAGTGCTCTGATGGGGAGTGGAATGGATAGGGGAACCAATGAAATGCCTTGACGTCGTGCAAATGCCCTGTCCATAAAGTTCCCAGCTGCGCCTGAATCGACTAGCGCCTTACACTGGGAAACTACCAGGTGATCGGGAAAGGAGATAGATAAGGTACAGTGCGCCGCAAAGGGCTCTGAACAAGTTTGGGTGTTCGTTACCTGGGGTGATGCGTGAGTGACCTGCCTACCGCCTCCAGACCCAAAGGAACGTTGACTGCGACGTGAGGTGGATTGTCCCTTCGTGCCACCAGAGTGGCACTGTCGCTGTCCTCCTGTGCTCTCTCAACCGGCGGCTCCCACCAGCTCCATCTGCTCGGGGTCAGAGTCGTCCGGAGTGGGAACGGGCAGACCCCTACCAGGATGTCCTCTGGCTGCTAGCAGATTGTCCAGCCGGATGGCCATGTCCACCAGTTGGGAGAACGATAGCATGGCATCACTGTAGGCTAGCTCCCGTCGGACGTCCTCCCTTAGGTGGCACTGGAAATGGTCGATCAGGGCCCGCTCGTTCCACCCGGACCCCGCTGCCAGCGTCCGGAACTCCAGCGCGTAGTCCTGTGCGGTCCTCGTCCCCTGCCTCAGATGGACCAGCCGTACGCCCGCCTCTCGACCCTCAGGCGGGTGATCGAACACGGTCCGAAAGAGGCAAGCAAACTCCCCGTAGTCCTCCAACACGGCACCTCCCTCGTTCCACACCGCGTTGGCCTACTCCAGGGCTCTCCCACAAAGGCAGGAAACGAGGACGGATACCTTCTCCCGCTCCAGTGGCGCCAGCCTGATGCTGGAGAAATACAGCTCTAGTTGGAGCAGAAATCCCTTACATCGCGCTGCCGTCCCATCAAACACCCCCGGATCCCTCCAGGGGCTGGGGTGTAGGTGGCTGGATCCGGTTGACCAGCTGGTCTTGATAGATCGGGTCCTCTCCTCTCCAGGCGTTGTACTACATGAAGAACCCGATCCATCGCTTCCCGCAAGCTGGCCAGCATCGAGGAATGCTCCTGGACCAACTCCAGGCATGCAGTCTTCTCCTGCTGACTCCATTCAGCGGGTGAGTGATTCTGTGATGAGGTGTGAATGAAGGAGTCAGGCGCAGGTGGTAAAATATCGAAGTCCAGAGTTTATTCCGTTTAAATAAATAAAATGCACCCAGCATCAAAACGAAACTTTCACAAGGGAAATATTCCACCTTGGCAATAACAAATGGAAGAGTAGCTCAACCGAGCTACTCGCTCTCACAATGAAACAATCACTCACAAAGACAAGGGGAACAGAGGGAACACTTATACACATACTAATTAGGGGAATGAGCACCAGGTGTGTGTGATTGACAAGACAAGACATGACAAGTGGAGTGATGAGAATGGGATCGGCAGTAGCTAGTAAGCCGGTGACGACGAACGCCGAAACCTGCCCGAACAAGGAAGGGAGGCAGCCTCGGCGGAAGTCGTGACAAGGACAAATACATTAGAGTGTCTGGTTTGAGAAACAGACGCCTCACAGGTCCTCAACTGGCAGCTTCATTAAATAGTACCTGCAAAACATCAGTCTCAACGTCAACAGTGAAGAGGCGACTCCGGGATGCTGACATTCTAGGCAGAGATGCAAAGAAAAAGCCATATCTCTGACTGGCCAATAAAAAAAAAATATTAAGATGGGCAAAAGAACACAGACACTGGACAGAGGAAGATTGGAAAAAAAGTGTTATGGACAGACGAATCAAAGTTTCAGGTGTTCGGATCATAAAGAAGAACATTTGTGAGACGCAGACCAAATGAAAAGATGCTGGAGGAGTGCTTGATGCCATCTGTCAAGCATGGTGGAGGCAATGTGATGGTCTGGGGGTGCTTTGGTGGTGGTAAAGTGGGAGATTTGTACAGGGTAAAAGGGATCTTGAAGAAGGAAGGCTATCACTCCATTTTGCAACGCCATGCCATACACTGTGGACGGCGCTTGATTGGAGCCAATTTCCTCCTACATGACCCAAAGCACAGCTCAAAACTATGCAAGAACTATTTAGGGAAGAAGCAGTCAGCTGGTATTCTGTCTATAATGGAGTGGCCAGCACAGTCACCGGATCTCAACACTATTGAGCTGTTGTGGGAGCAGCTTGACCGAATGGTACGTAAGAAGTGCCCATCAAGCCAATCCAACTTGTGGGAGGTGCTTCAGGAAGCATGGGGTGAAATCTCTTTAGATTACCTCAACAAATTGACAATTAGAATGCCAAAGGTCTGCAAGGCTGTAATTGCTGCAAATGGAGGACTCTTTAATGAAAGCAAAGTTTGAAGGACACAATTATTATTTCAATTACAAATCATTATTTCTAACCTTGTCAATGACTACATTTCCTATTCATTTTGCTATATTTCCTATTCAAACTCATTTCATGTATGTTTTCATGGAAAACAAGGACATTTCAAAGTGACCACAAACTTTTAAACGGTAGCGTACATTTGATTTATTCATTTATTTGATTGACTCTCCGTCAGAACTGATATCTGATCAAAATTTCAGCCTGTTTTGGTGGGATAGAGTTTTGGCCTGCCTGGTGACATCACCAGGCAGTAAATTAGTTAATAAACCAATAAGAAAGAGAGTTCCAAACCACTCTGCCAATAACAGCTCGTTTTCAGTTTCCCCTCCCGACTTCCAGACACTCCTTGCAAATGTCTTGCTTGAGAAATTGCTCTTTGCTAAGAAGCTATTTTTGTTTATTTTTGACCATTTTAATTGAAAACAATCACAGTAAGGTACTTAATTAATACCCAGAAATTATATGATATTGATACTGCATTGGACCTTTAAAGAAAGCAGAACAGAACCCACCAAATCACCTTGAACAATGAGAGAAAAGGTACCTTCACCGGACCACTGTTACCAAGACAACAGACCTCGAACAAGAACAGGCCACCACTGTTCAGAAGAAGCACATTCCATGTGTGTGCTGTGGTGTGTGTGGTGTGATTGTGTGTGGTGTGTGTGTGGTGTGATTGTGTGTGGTGTGTGTGTGGTGTGATTGTGTGTGGTGTGTATGGGGGATTGTGTGTGTGTGATTGTATGTGTGTGGGTGTCAGAGCAGGAGATCCCACTCCAACTGGGGCTGATGATAAAGTATGTCCTCTGAAGGACGTTGATCTGGAATGTTAAACAGTTCTCCTCCTTTTACCTAGAACGTCTCCAGGGCACTCTGGAGTCATTCTCCTCCCTTAGCATATGTCACAGTGAAATAACCTACATTTTATAGATGAATGATTTCAGTGCAGCCATTGTTGTCAGCTTGAGGGGGGTCAAGGCAAGATGCTGACATCACCCTAATGATTTCTCCCTGCCTTCAGAGAGAGAGAGAGAGAGAGAGAGAGAGAGAGAGAGAGAGAGAGAGAGAGAGAGAGAGAGAGAGAGAGAGAGAGAGAGAGAGAGAGAGAGAGAGAGAGAGAGAGAGAGAGAGAGAGAGAGAGAGAGAGAGAGAGAGAGAGAGAGAGAGGGAAGGGATAGAGGGGGAGGATAAACACAAAAGACTTGAACCATTGTTATCCCATGCTGATCTAAAAAAAAAACATGTGAACCACCACGTTCCTGACACCATGGAGAACCCAAGCTAGACAATGCACCACAGTGTGAAGAGAGGCCCAATGGTGCACTCAAGCCGACCCCAGGTCCAGATAGCCATCTCTGGGGAAGCCTGCTCCCACACAAGGCCCTACTACCTCCAGATCCAGACACAGAACCAGAGTCAGCCCAGGGTCAGGATGTGCGTTCCAAATGGCACCCTATTCCCTATATAGTACATTATTTTTGACAAGCGCCCTATGGGCCCAGTCAAAAGTAGTGCACTAAATAGGGAATAGGGTGCAATCTGGAACGCATACACAGTGAGAGGCACCCCGCCAGGGTAGGGGTTAGGCTCAATGGGTCTGCATCTCCAACGTGTGGCTGGAGAAATGCAACTGACTAAGCCACCTCACCACCAACCTCACCTCGGCTCCAGCTGCAACATGGAGCCCCTTTCCCCAGATTCCAGCCTCTATCCCCCTGCCTCTATCCCCTCGCCTCTATCCGCTCACCTCTATCTCCCAGCCTCTAGCCCCCAGACTCTAGCCCCCAGACTCTAGCCCCCAGCCTATAGCCCCAATTTCTAGCCCCAGCCTCTAGCCCCCAGCCTCTAGCCCCAGACTCTAGCCCCCAGGCTCTAGCCCCAGTTTCTAGCCCCCGTCTCTAGACCCCAGGCTCTAGCCCCCAGCATCTAGACCCCAGTTTCTAGCCCTCAGCCTCTAGCCCCAGTTTCTAGCCCCCAGTCTCTAGCCCCAGACTCTAGCCCCCAGCTTCTAGCCCTCAGCCTCTAGCCCCAGTTTCTAGCCCCCAGCCTCTAGCCCCAGTTTCTAGCCCCCAGCCTCTATCTCCCAGCCTCTAGACCCCAGTTTCTAGCCCCCAGCCTCTAGCCCCAGTTTCTAGCCCCCAGCCTCTATCTCCCAGCCTCTAGCCCCTAGTTTCTAGCCCCCAGCCCCCAGTCACCAGCCCCCAGCCTCTAGCCCCCAGCCTCTATTTCCTAGACTCTAGCCCCCAGTTTCTATCCCCTAAGCTCTAGCCCCAAGCCTCTAGCCCCCAGCCACTAGCTACCAGTTTCTAGCCCCCAGTTTCTATTCCCCAGGCTCTATCAGCCTTTATGAGCCCCCAGACTTTATGAATACAGGCCCAGGTCTCCCATGTCCATGTAATCTTATTTGTTGTGATTTAAAAGACAAAAATGATCCTATATCAGGACTCACTCTGAGGTGCTTGATACATACGACCCCTGACCTCACCCCAGGCTGCAGCTGCAGCCCACTGCTACTCCAAGGGGGTTGAGACAAACTGAGACCCCGGTCACCAACACAAAAGGTTACGCGACAGTCCTTAGTAGATCATATATATTGTATTGGCATTCCACATTATGCCTCAATGTCAATCAAGGATGTACACTACCAGTCAAAAGTTTGGACACATCTACTCATTCAAGGATTTTCTATATTTTTACATTGTAGAAAAATAGTGAAGACGACAAAACTATTAAATAACATATATGGAATCATGTATTAACCAAAAAAGTGTTAAACAAACCAAAATATATTTGAGATTTGAGATTCTTTAAAGTAGCCAACATTTGCCTTGATGACAGCTTTGCACACTTGGCATTCACTCAACTAGCTTCATGAGGTAGTCACCTGGAATGCATTTCAATTAACAGGTGTGCCTTCTTAAAAGTTCATTTGTGGAATTTATTTCCTTCTTAATGCGTTTGAGCCAATCAGTTGTGTTGTGACAAGGTGGGGGGGGGGTATACAGAAGATAGCCCTATTTGGTAAAAGACCAAGTCCATATTATGGCAAGAACAGCTCAAATAAGCAAAGAGAAAAGACAGTCCATCATTACTTTAAGACATGAAGGTCAGTCAATACGGAACATTTCAAGAACTTTTAAAGTTTCTTCAAGTGCAGTCGCAAAAACCATCAAGCGCTATGATGAAACTTGCTCTCATGAGGACCGCCACAAGAATGGAAGACCCAGAGTTACCTCTGCTGTAGAGGATAAGTTCATTAGAGTTAACTGCCTCAGAAATTGCAGCCCAAATAAATGCTTCACAGAGTTCAAGTCACAGATACATCTCAATATCAACTGTTCAGAGGGGACTGTGTGAATCAGGCCTTCAGGTCGAATTGCTGCAAAGAAACCACTACTAAAGGACACCAATAAGAAGAAGAGACCTGCTTGGGCCAAGAAACACGAGCAATGGACATTAGACCGGTGGAAATGTGTCCTTTGGTCTGGAGTCCAAATTTGAGATTTTTGGTTCCAACCGCCGTGTCTTTGTGAGATGCGGTGTGGGTGAACGGATGATCTCCGCATGTGTAATTCCCACCGTAAAGCATGGAGGAGGAGGTGTTATGGTGTGGGGGTGCTTTGCTGGTGACACTGTTTGTGATTTATTTAGAATTCAAGGCACACTTAACCAGCATGGCTACCTTGGCGATACGCCATCCCATCTGGTTTGGGCTTAGTGGGACTATCATTCGTTTTTCAACAGGACAATGACCCAACACACCTCCAGGCTGTGTAAGGGCTATTTCACCAAGAAGGAGAGTGATGGAGTGCTGCATCAGATAACCTGGCCTCCACAATCCCCCGACCTCAACCCAATTGAGATGGTTTGGGATGAGTCGGATGGCAGAGTGAAGGAAAAGCAGCCAACAAGTGCTCAGCATATGTGGGAACTCTTTCAAGACTGTTGGAATAGCATTCCAGGTGAAGCTGGTTGAGAGAATGCCAAGAGTGTGCAAAGCTGTCATCAAGGCAAAGGGTGGTGGCTATTTGAAGAATCTCAAATATAAAATATATTTTGATTTGTTTAACACTTTTTTGGTTACTACATGATTCCATATGTGTTATTTAATAGTTTTGATGTCTTCACTATTATTCTACAATGTAGAAAATAGTAAAAAATAAAGAAAAACCCTTGAATGAGTAGGTGTGTCCAAACTTTTGACTGGTACTGTATATAATCAGATATAGAGTTATTAACATATTAACATTAACATATAGTCCCATTCTGCTGAAAAGTAACGTCTCTCATCTAATTGAATCTAATTTGGTTTGTTATAAGAGTAATAACCTACTACAACCACTTTCCATTATTCCCATTCAATACTTCATATTTCCTACTCTGCTAGAATAGAAGAAATGTTTTGCAAATGTAATTAATAAGTAATGTAATTAGTACAATGGCGATGTAATATTACAATAGTGGTTAGTGACTGAGTAATAATAATAATAATAATAAATAATATGCCATTTAGCAGACGCTTTTATCCAAAGCGACTTACAGTCATGTGCGCATACATTTTTACGTATGGCTGGTCCCGGGGATCGAACCCACTACCCTGGCGTTACAAGCGCCATGCTCGACCAATTGAGTTATAGTTTATTAGAGAAAAAGTATGTTTGGATTTACTGATAAAACAGCAAGCAGATACATTAGAAACAGTGATCTGACTGTTGCTGTTCACACAAAGGTCCTACTGTTAATTCATAAAGACAATTCATGACACAATGTTGAACAGAGAGAAAGTTGAACGCTCCATTCACAGAGAAGAGAGGAAAAATTGTCAAATAAATAACTTCAACAATACTTGGCATCCTTGTGGCACGGAAAAATAATTACAGAATGATAACTGTAACAAAGAGGAAAAAAGAGAGAGAGAAAGATAATTTGAGAGAGAGAGAGGGAGAGAGAGAGAGAGAGAGAGAGAGAGAGAGAGAGAGAGAGAGAGAGAGAGAGAGAGAGAGAGAGAGAGAGAGAGAGGAAGAGAGTTTGAGAGAGAGGGAGGGAGGGAGAGAGAGAGAGGAAGAGAGTTTGAGAGAGAGGGAGGGAGGGAGAGAGAGAGAGAGAGAGAGAGAGAGAGAGAGAGAGAGAAAGAAAGAGAAAGAGCAAGAGAGAGAGAGAGAGAGAGGGAGGGAGGGAGAGAGAGAGAGTGGGGTGGGCTTACTGGCTTGCTGGCTGGGTGGATATCTTGGCTTGGTAAGTTGTAATTGCTGTGTTTTCATGCAGAGCTACAATGAAGCATTGAACAGTGGAACAGTGCTCCAAACAGGCAGAAGGGTTGATGCCACCAGTCGGTCACCACCCGGGCGGGTAGGGCTAGCTGGCAGTCCTGGCAGGGCAGGCACCAAGCTCTGTGGGAAAGGACCCCATCCCCACCACACCATAAGCCCCACCAGGGGCAGGCGGGCAGGGGCTAGCTAGCGGGCCTGGCGGAGCAGGCATCATGGGCTGTGGGAGAGAGGGGAGACAGCAAGGAGAGCCAGGCCTGAGTGCCCTTTTAATTTGTAGGATTAAAATATAATACCAAACATCTGATTTCCAAGCCACACCTCCATACTACTTGTCAGACATAGTGAACTGATACTGGTTGTTGGGGTGGGATTGGTGTGGGGTGTGGGGGGTCTGTGGGTGGCTATTGATCCTTTTATTGGATTCCTCATACTATTTACTCATTGTTAGGAAGAATTATGGTCCAAATCGGATGTTAGTACTATTGAAGATTATATGAATCCTATCAATTAAAATGGCCAATTCTGGTGCAATCAATTAGCTTAATTTCTCAGAGATCAAATTATATTTCAACAAAATAATGTTTCAGGAATGCTAATCTTACGTGTTCCTAACTACATAATCGTTTTCAGCACAATCTGAGATGGTGGGTGTTGAAATCCTCTTTCTTGAGCTTTGTGAGGTGAAATGACACCCCGGGCAGCTCAGTTCAAACCACAGCAGCCAGCCCTGTACAATACATTGTGACCGTCTGGATGCGTCCCAAATGACACCCTATTCCCTTCATAGTGCACTACTTTTGACAAGTGCCATTTGGGACGGGAAACTTTTGTCTCCACCACTGTGTCTCCATGGAAACATACTAGGAATTCTTCAGTCATAGAGATAGAAATCCTAGACCACCACACAACCACAGGAAGGCAGCTCAGCCACAGTAGCCAGCCCTGCTCAGTACATTCTAGTTCTGCAGGCATTGTGACTGTCTGTCTCCACCATTGTGTCTCCATGCAAATACACTAGGAATGTTTCAGCCATAGAAATATAATTATTGGAATGGGTAATAGCCCCTCAGACAGACCACAGCAATTTGACTGCACTGTAATTCTATTTGCATGGTTCTGTTCTTCTCACTTCAGCTTTTAGTGCTCCAGCGGAAAGCCCCTTCCACCTCCATCCTCTATCACTCCATCCCTCCTCCCTGCATCCTCTATCACTCATCCCTCCTCCCTCCATCCTCTATCACTCCATCCCTCCTCCCTCCATCCTCTATCACTCCATCCCTCCTCCCTGTATCCTCTATCACTCCATCCCTCCTCCCTCCATCCTCTATCACTCCATCCCTCCTCCCTCCATCCTCTATCACTCCATCCCTCCTCCCTCCATCCTCTATCACTCCATCCCTCCTCCCTGCATCCTCTTTGGTTTGGGTTGTTGCTGTTATGCTGTATTAGCGGTCCGGTCATGAGAAGCCCTCCATACACGGAAGCACCCACCTACATTTCTTGTATGTGTGATGCCTGCAGGAATTGAACCCACTTCATGGACACACAGGACCAGACCCAGTCCCGCTAGTCCACCATGGGGAGTGTGGTGTAGGTAGTAAACAGAGGAAATAAGTGGAAACTATCGGCGGTGTGGTCCTCAAACTTCACACCACAGCAGAAAGAGAGAGAGAGAGCAAGAGACAGAGACAGAGACAGAGATATAGAAAGAGAGAGAAAGAGAGAATGAGCGAGAGAGGGAGAGAGAGAGGAGGTAAAAGGTGAAACCCCTTCTGAGGAATGTGCTTCGTGGCTGTGAGTGAGTGGTTGGATGAGTGGTTGTGGTTGTTGTTGTAATGAGCTTTGTTTTCCTTTGTCCAACAGGAGCAGGCAGAGAAGATTCAGCAAAGGTCAGGTCCTTTCCAGAACAGGTAAGTATTGGTTGAGTTGATTCTTTAAATTATATATATATTTTTAGGCCATCCCAGGTAAGTATTCATGTTTAAAAGGCAAGCATGTCGGATCAATCAATTAATTTTTACATCAGCAGATGTCAAAGTGCTATACAGAAACCTAGCCTAAAACCCCAAACAGCAAGCAATGCAGATGTAGAAGCACGGTGGCTAGGAAAAACTCCCTAGAAAGGCAGGAACCTAAGAAGAAACCTAAAGAGGAACCAGGCTCTGAGGGGTGGCCAGTCCTCTTCTGGCTGTGCCGGGTGGAGATTATAAGAGTACATGGCCATTTAAGGCCAGATTGTTCTTCAAGATGTTCAAACGTTCATAGATGACCAGCAGGGTCAAATAATAATCACAGTGGTTGTAGAGGTTGCAACAGGTCAGTACCTCAGGAGTAAATGTCAGTTGGCTTTTCATAGCCGAGCATTCAGAGGTCGAGACAGCAGGTGCGGTAGAGAGAGAGAGAGAGAGAGAGAGAGAGAGAGAGAGAGAGAGAGAGACACAGAGAGAGAGAGACAGAGAGAGACGCAAAGAGAGAGAGAGACACAGAGAGAGAGACAGAGAGAGACGCAGAGACAGAGAGAGACACACAGAGAGAGACTCAGAGAGAGACACACAGAGAGAGAGACAGAGCGAGATAGAGAGAGAGAGAGAGAGAGAGAGTCGAAAACAGCAGGCCCGGGACAAGGTAGCACGTCCAGTGAACAGATCAGGGTTCCATAGCCGCAGGCAGAACAGTTGAAACTGGAGCAGCAGCACGACCAGGTGGACTGGGGACAGCCAGGAGTCATCAGGCCAGGTAGTCCTGAGGCATGGTCCTAGGGCTCAGGTACTCCGGGAGGGGAGGGAGAGAGAGAGAATTAGAGGGAACATACTTAAATTCACACAGGACACCAGATAAGACAGGAGAATTACACCAGATATAACAGACTGACCTTAGCCCCCCGGCACATAGACTATTGCAGCATAGATACTGGAGGCTGAGACGGAGGGGGTCGGGGGACACTGTGACCCCATCCGATGATACGCCCGGACAGGGCCAACCAGGCAGGATATAACCCCATCCACTTTGCCAAAGCACAGCCCCCACACTACTAGAGCGATATCAACAGACCACCAACTTACTACACTGAGTCAAGGCTGAATAAAGCCCACGAAGATCTCATCCACTGCACAACCTCGAGGGGGCGCAAAACCGGACAGGAAGATCACATCAGTGACTCACACTCAAGTGATGCACCCCTCCTAGGGATGGCATGGAAGAGCACTAGTAAGCCAGTGACTCAGCCCCCGTAATAGGGTCAGAGGCAGAGAATCCCAGTGAAGAGAGGGGAGACAGCAAGGGCGTTGCCGTTCACCTTCGCACCCCTGGGCCAGACTACACTCAATCATAGGACCTACTGAAGAGATGAGCCTTCAGTGAAGACAAAGGTTGAGACAGAGTCTGCATCTCTCACATGGATAGGCAGACCATTCCATAAAAATTGAGCTCTATAGGAGAAAGCCCTGCCTCCAGCTATTTGCTTCAAAATTCTAGGGACAATAAGGAGGCCTGCGTCTTGTGATGTAGCGTATGTGTAGGTATGTACTGCAGGACCAAATCGGAGAGATAGGTAGGAGCAAGCCCATGTAATGCTTTGTAGGTTATCAGTAAAACCTTGAAATCAGCCCTAGCCTTAACAGGAAGACAGTGAGAGATAGGCTAGCACTGGAGTAATACGATCCAATTTTTTGGTTCTAATCAGGATTCTAGCAGCCGTGTTTAGCACTAACTGAAGTATATTTAGTGCTTTATCAGGGTAGCCGGAGAGTAGAGCATTGCAGTATTCTAATCTAGAAGTGACAAAAGCACGGATTAGCTTTTCTGCATCATTTTTGGACAAAAAGCTTCTGATTTTTGTAATGTTACGAAGATGGAAAAAAGCTGTCCTTTAAATATTCTTGATATGTTCGTCAAAAGAGAGATCAGTTTTATTTGAGATGACTGTACAACCATCAAAGATTAATTGTCAGATCCAACGGCAGATATCTTTGTTTCTTGGGACCTAGAACTAGCATCTCTGTTTTGTCAGAGTTTAAAAGTAAAAAATGAGCTGCCATGCACTTCCTTATGTCTGAAACACAGGCTTCCAGGGTAGGCAATTTTGGGGCTTCACCATGTTTCATCCAAATGTACAGCTGTGTGTCGTCCGCATAGCAATGAAAGTTGACATTGTGTTTCCGAATTACATCACCAAGAGGTAGAATATATAGTGAAAACAATAGTGGTCCTAAAACGGAACCTTGAGGAACACCGAAACTTACAATTGATTTGACAGAGGGCAAACCATCCACAGAGACGAACTGATATCTTTCCGACAGATTAGATCTAAACCAGACAAGAACTTGTCCGTGTAGACCAATTAGGGTTTCCAATCTCTCCAAAATAATGTGGTGATCGATGGTGTCAAAAGCGGCACTAAGGTCTAGGAGCACGAGGACAGATGCAGAGCCTTGGTATGACGCCATTAAAAGGTAATTTACCACCTTCACGAGTGCAGTCTCAGTGCTATGATGGGGTCTAAAACCAGACTGAAGCGTTTTGTATACATTATTTGTCTTCAGGAAGGCAGTGATTTGCTGCACAACAGCTTTTTCAAAAATGTCTGAGAGGAATGGGAGATTCGATATAGGCCGATAGTTTTTTTACATTTTCCGGGTCAAGGTTTGGGTTTTTCAAGAGAGGCTTTATTACTGCAACTTTTAGTTTTTTTTTTTTTGTGTTTTCACATCCGGAGGATAGGGAGCCATTTATTATGTTCAGCATAGGAGGGCCAAGCACAGGAAGTAGCTCTTTCAGTAGTTTAGTTGGTATAGGGTCCAGTATGCAGCTTGAAGGTTTAGAGGCCATGACTATTTTCATGAATGTGTCAAGAGATACAGGATTAAAAAACTTGAGTGTCTCCATTGATCCTAGGTCCTGGCAGTTCTGTGCAGACTCAGGACAACTGAGCTTTGGAGAAATACGCAGATTCAAAGAGGAGTCCGTAATTTGCTTTCTAATGATCATGATCTTTCGTCAAAGAAGTTAATGAATTCATCACTGCTGAAGTGAAAGCCATCCTCTCTTGGGGAATCCTGCTTTATAGTTAGCTTTGCAACAGTATCAAAATTGTTTGTTGTTCTTATTCTCCTCAATTAGGGTGGAAAAATAGGGGGATCAAGCAGCAGTGAGGGCTCTTTTCGATATTGCACGGTACTGTCTTTCCAAGCTTCGGTACTGTCTTCGGAAGACTTCCAGTTTGGTGGAGCGCCATTTCTGTTCCAATTTTCTGGAAGCTTGCTTCAGGGCTCGGGTATTTTCTGTATACCAGGGAGCTAATTTCTTCAGACAAATGTTTTGTGTTTTTAGTGGTGCGACTGCATCTAGTGTATTACGGAAGGTTTTGATCCTCAGTTAGGTGGTTAACAGATTTTTGTACTCCAACGTCCTTGGGTAGGTGGAGGGAGTCTGGAAGGGCATCTAGAAATCTTTGGGTTGTCAGAGATTTTATAGCATGGCTTTTGATGATCATTGGTTGGAGTCTAAGCAGATTATTTGTTGCGATTTCAAATGTAATAAAATGGTGGTCCGATAGTCCAGAGTATGACTGTGGCAATGAGTATGTCCGGAGACATGTTGGACAAAACCCGCCGAGTCGATGATGGCTCCAAAAGCATTTTGAAGTGGGTCTGTGGACTTTTCCATGTGAGTATTGAAGTCACCAAAAATTATAATATTATCCGCCATGACTACAAGGTCCAATAGGAATTCAGGGAACTCAGTGAGGAACACTGTATACGGCCCAGGAGGCCTGTAAACTGTTGCTTTAAAAAGTGATTGAGTAGGCTGCATAGATTTTATGACTCGAAGCTCAAAGGATGAAAACATAGTCCTTTTATTTTCTGAAAATTGAAATTTGCTGTCGTAAATGTTAACATTTGCCTTTGCGGGATGCGTGGGGGATATGGTCACTGGTGTAACCAGGAAGAGAGGCCTCATTTAACACTGTAAATTCATCAGGCTTGAGGCATGTTTCAGTCAGGCCAATCACATCAAGATTATGATCAGTGATTAGTTCATTGACTATGACTGCCTTGGAAGTGAGGGATCTAACATTAAGTAGCCCTATTTCGAGATGTGAGATATCACAATCTCTTTCAATAATGACAGGAATGGAGGAGGTCTTTATTCCAGTGAGATTGCTAAGGCAAACACCGCCATGTTTAGTTTTGCCCAACCTAGATCGAAGCACAGACATGGTCTCAATGGGGATAGCTGAGCTGACTACACTGACTGTGCTAGTGGCAGACTCCACTAAGCTGGCAGGCTGGCTAAAAGCCTGCTGCCTGGCCTGCACCCTATCACTTGTATCCAATAGCCTGTACATAAGCCTGTTGAATGCCTTCTTAATGTTGAAGAACACTGCAACCGTCACCTCTTTATTGTTGAACCCTCTTCGACCAGGCTCAGGACGTCGTCAGTTGTTGATGTCTTCTTCCTGAAGCCGGCCTGGTGTACTCTGAAGGCTCCTATGTGGTCGAAGTGCCTCTGGAGCCAGTATGGCCAAGATCCTCTCCAGCAGCTTCCCCAGGTTGTTCAGTAGGCGGATGAGCCTACAGTTGGCTGGCTGATGAGGGTCCTTACCTGGCTTGGAGATCATTTTGACGACCGCCGACTTCCAGGGCTTGGGGATCATTGTGATGGCCGCTGACTTCCAGGGATTGGGGATCATTGTAACGACCGCTGACTTCCAGGGCTTGGGATCATTGTGACGACCGCCGACTTCCAGGGCTTGGGGATCATTGTGAGGAAATGTCAGGTGTGCAGGCAGAGGGTACAGAGGTCACAGAGCTGGAAGTGGAACTCAGGGGAGGCCTCCTTGATTATTCTGTTGTCAGTGGTCTGGAAGTGGAACTCAGGGGAGGCCTCCTTGATGAGTATGTTGTCAATGGTGTCCTCCCCTGGTGCCTTGATCTTCAGTTTCTTAATGTGTTCCTGCAGCTCTGTGACAGTGACGGCAGTGATTTTTTATTTTTTTATTTTTTATTTAACCTTTATTTAACTAGGCAAGTCAGTTAAGAACAAATTCTTATTTACAATGACGGCCTACACGGGCCAAACCCGGACGACACTGGGCCAATTGTGCGCTGCCCTATGGGACTCCCAATCACGGTCGGTTGTGTTACAGCCTGGAATCGAACCAGGGGGTCTGTAATGACGCCTCAAGCACTGAGATGCCGCTGCGCCACTCGGGAGCCCAATGAGGGGGTGACTGATGGGTAGATGGATGGGGATACGAACCTAACGGTCAACGATGGTCTTCCACTTAGGGTCAAACAGGGGGTCATCAGGGGAAGAGTGGATGTTTTAAGATGGTCTTGTGATGTCACGAGAGGCTGTGTCCTGGAGGGACGTTACATCCCCCTGAGGTGGCTGCAAACCCAGACAGCTATGGCTCCATCTGCTGGTATGGTCGGGAACTCCACCCCTCTATGGCCAATCTTCCCACGCAGCTGAAACAAATGAGGAGCTGATGAGCTGAAGGTTTGGGAAGGGAAGAGACACAGTCTCCAACCTGGGCTCTCTGGAGGACAAGAGTGCTGCACGTCCACTTCCATGAGGAATATAAGGATTTGGAGATACTTACCTTTGGGAAATACTCACCTTTGGATATATGCACCTGGGGAAATACGTGAGAGACATTTGGAAGGACTTTTTGCTGGGTTGGCCACTAGCTGCAACGTGGACTACAGTAAGGCTGGGGAAAAGTTATCTGAGCGAGTGAGAATTAGGATTTTGGATGTGGAAGAGACATCCCTGAACTGTTAACCCTTAAAGAGCCACAAGAGAACAGAATTTTGTTATATTTTCGTTAATTTCCCAAGACCTATAATAAAATCCTTGTTTTGTTTGAACCTTGTCTCCTTGCACTACTTGAGCAATCCCGCTGAAAGCTGTGTAGCCTCTCGTGACGTCACAGTCTTTAAAAGCCATCGGCCTTCTCACTGTCCTCCACTATTTTCCCTTGGTGTTTAAGTACTGTGACTTTGCTGTTCTTCACATTTGGTGTATTTTTTGTCAGAATGTTTTGGGGTTGAGGTCAGTGTTGAGGTCTGAGTAAAACCTGTCCCATGTCTTCTCTCTTTCTGCATTTCTGTTCTTATTTTTGCATTTAGTTGATCGCTCCCCACAGACTGAGAACATGGTGACCTTAGCTGATATTGGGGGGGGGGGTGCAGAGGCAGAGGTCTAGCGTGTCAACAGAGTTGTAGGAGGATGAGTAGTGGGTGGGTTCATCACTGTTGATAAGGACAAGGTCATGCTGTTTGAGGATTGCGTTAAGTTCTGTACTGGCTGAGTTTGTGCTTTTATTGTTGAAGGTGGGGTGTTTGGCATTCAAGTCACCCATGATGATGACCTTGTGTTCATGATGACAGAGTTTTTGGAAGAGATGTGGGGAGGGAATCACCTGTAAGGAACACCATATATGGTCTATACTTGGCATGTAGGTTTCTCACTTATGGGTGGCACAAATTGGGATATGGGGGAGGGGAATAGGCAGGGTATATGCAAATAAAATACTGTAGTATATACTATAGTAATTACTGGAGTGTTTTTGCGGACTGTAGTGTAAGTGTGTAGCGTTGGGAAGACAGGCAGTCTGGCAGGCAGCTGTGTTTCATGCAGGGAGATAGGGAAAAAGCGAGAGAATGAGGGAGAGAGAGGGAGAAGAGAGAGGGAAAGAGGGAGAGAGGGAGCGAGGGAGAGAGAGCGAGAGGTAGAGAGAGAGGGAGGGAGAAGAGAGAGGGAGCGAGGGAGAAGAGAGAGGGGAAGAGTGAGAGAAAGTGCGAGGGAGAGAGGGAGCGAGGTAGAGAGAGAGAGAGAGGGAGAAGAGAGAGGGAAAGAGTGAGAGAAAGAGCGAGGGAGAGAGGGAGCGAGGTAGAGAGAGAGAAAACTGTTCATGGCTTGGCTGAGTGGATGTGGTCCTGAAAGGAATGCTGGGTAGTGGCAGGGTCGGCGGACCACTGAACTTCGATCTGGACTACCGATAACGCTCTCAGGTCTCCTGGAGACTCCCTCTGACTCAAACACTGTAGTCTCCATGTTTTGACTTAAGCCCTATTCGGACGGGATACATTTTACTGGGGGAGCTCAGGTAATGTCATTATGTGCATGAGCACAAATCACCACATCCGTAATTTTAGTCCTGTTCGAATCTGCCATGTCAGTAATTTTTACTTGGCAGAAAGGTTATTATCCCAGCCCTAAAAACCTACTGTTTTTCGGCGAACTCCCAGGTCCTCTGATAATACCTATCCCGTGCTAATTGTCATCCCTGTGTTTTGAGGGATATTACAGAGTTTAACAGGTGCTGCACCCAGTTTGGGAAGAACATGGGAACAAATTGATGCTTAAAACAAAGTGCTATGCAGGTAGCCTACAGATTAATGATCTGTTTTGTCACATATCAACTTTTTTAGTGCCATACTTCTCTTTTAAAAGAGGATATTGTGCCAATGAATTGATAAATTGCCAAATGCGTCAGTTAATTAAATGTCTGCATAGGTTACAGTTCATGGTTATTATTGATATGAATGATTATTTAGACTTTCTCCAGTAGGCCAATATTAGGTTATCCCTAGACATTTTAAATATC